>NW_007577738.1:310793-398736 GCF_000690725.1 Stegastes partitus | reverse complement strand
TGCATGTTTTGTAAAAGTGAAATGTCTTTGATCTGATCAAATAGCAAAGAGAATTTAAAATATTTATATATATATAAAGAAAAAAAGCAGGCAGGAAAAAAAGAATATAATACAAAGATTTCCATATGTGCAATTTACAATTTTAAATTTTTTTGTTTTGTTGTTGTTGTTGTTTGTTTTTTGCCAAGTAAAGAAAGATAATCAAAGAAATAATGAAATAAAATTTAAAAAAAATAAATACTACTGTAACGCCTGTGCAAACCTGACAGACGATCACTTAAACATGATCATAAACACGTAGAATTGTTCCATTTTTGATCCTGTGCAGTGATTCAAACATTCCTGTACACTCTGATACTCTAATCACCAACAATAAATCAATAAGTCTAAGGTTTTCAAAAGTTTAATGATATTAATGGGTCCAAATTATGAATGAAAATACTCAACTAAAGCTCACTCACACATTTTCAATTAAAGTATATATATACCTTGAGTGTAGGACATTAATTTTTATAGCACCTTTTCCTGCAAATCTTGCTCGGAGACACCATTTTTTTAGTGTAGGCACATTATTAAGATGCTAGAATGAGAAATCAGTTTCAGCTTTGATGTGGCTACTTAAATTTAGATCCTCGTCCATGATAAAACTAGGATTCTTAACCTGGGTGTTGGTTTTTAACTTGCTTGCTTTCTATGAATTAAATCCTGTCAAAGTGTCTTAAAAAGTCTCTGTACATTACCTCATGTCTCAGGTGCTGGTATTTTTATTAGGCTGTTAAACATGTTTGTATTCTAAGATTATGAAACTGTCCCCACCTGTATATTTTCCTCTCCTTTAGACTGTTGTAAATATTTTCCTACTCAGTTTTTGTTTAAACACGTTCTTTACATATGATGTATTAAAAGCCCTCAATGGTTGTGCACACACTTTTTTGCAATTGTAATTTCAATATATATGCACAGAATGTGAGTAAATAAAATGGTGAATCCTGGAGTTTGTTTTAAACTTTTGGTTTCTGCATGTTGCAATCACACAAAGCTTTAAATACAAGTGTTAATTTTACTGTATATGTTGTGTGTTGTACACTGCAATGAAGCTCAGTGCAGGTGAAACTGACAATCAGCTAAAGTCTGATTGTTGAACTTTCGTGTGGACTGAAAATGAAAATACTAGTCTGGAACTGTAAGGCTGACCCAGTGTTAAATGTGTTTCATCTCATGATTATTTCTCTGATTATTTGCCAATGATAAAAACATGAGCTAAATGATGATTCAAAAGCAGGTTTTTCAACTTTGCTCCTGCTGTGCACAGACGATATCAATAATGTCACCGATAAAGAATTTTAATAACAAACATCACAGCGTACATTTTGAATCCCCAATTCAGTATCACAAATAAATGGCAGAGTAATGCATCTTTCTTCCTTTTTCCTGACATGCACAAGCTCTTCATCCCTTCAAAACTACTATTTATAGAAATTATATATATTTACACAGCTCATGAGGGTAATTTAATGGAAATGCCACCACTCATTAAGGAATGACACAGTGTATACTTTGCGAAACAGAGAACCTGGTTTATTACCATTCAACTCCATCCACCACAGATATTACAGAGCAGATTCACAAGTATTAAGCTTTTTTATTTAACAGCAGCTGCTTTTTTTCCACTCTCTGTTCCCCTGAACCCCCCAAATCCCCCTGCCTCCTACTAGGGAAAAGCATTACAGGTGCACAATTTTTATTTGGTGTGAAGACTGGCCCCTCAAATCATTCAGCTGTAAATCAGTCTCACTGTGAGGTTTTTGTATTACTGTAGGATTTGGTACTTTTTTTCTTCTTCTTCTTTTTTTTTTTTCTTCTTAAAACAAGAGCTGCAAACAGGATTTACATCCACCATGATTCACTGCAGGCGCCAGGCTCCTCCTTCTCATTTCCAGACAACAGAAGAGAATCTGACATTTAGAAGAGGGGAAATTACGACTGTCTACTGTATAAAAATGTACAGTGGCTTTATTGACATACATTCCATAGGTTAAACAGCTGCAAAATAGGAGGCACACCCAGTATTGCACTTCATTAAAAGTTCTGGCTCAAAACATAACCCAGAATATCAAACAAAACTGAAGTGAAGAGTAGCAACTTCGGAATACAGCTATTTTTGAATAGTATCATTATATACAAGATTAGATAAATCGTACACTATTTTCCTCCCAAACATAATATTCTTAACAGTCTTATCCACCAACTTATCTTTTTTTTTTTTTGTCCGTCAACCCATGATGCACTTGACAGTGGAGAATACTGTACAAGATTACGAAAAAAGTTTACATACAACAATATTTTAAATTTATAGTTAGGAAGCTGGAAATACGGCCTGATCCTTTTTTCTTTTCTTTTTTTTTTAAACCCACGCTGATCCACAGTTGCCTTAAAGCAAATTTATTTCATATTCAATGTTTAATCTTGTAGTTACACTTCAGTGATCGGGAGGTGTGCAACGTCTATAGAAGCCGAGGGAATACAACGGCCGCATGCAAACACGTCACAAGTTATTTTCTTTATTTTTTTTCTTCTTTTTTTAAAATTCTATTGTTCTTTTTTCATTCAGGTTACTCTGAATCCAAAGGAGCAACAGCTCGTGCTCGTGGCAGAGCCTGGATACTGATGTTGGTAGAAGAGCAGACCTGAGGACTCTTGGCGCAGAGCAGAAACCTGGTCCGGCGTCCAGGAGACTTGACAATGCAAGAGCCAAGCTTCACGGCTGAGCGTCAGCAGCAGCAGCCAGAAATCACAGTAGACAAACTGGTTTTCGGTTAAAGTCTCGTGTTATTTAGAAGGTGTGGGCGTTCCTGCAAACCCCACAGCCCAGAGCGAACTCTTCCCCCGTTGGTGGGTGGACCACATGCAAGGGGCATTCAGTGCCCTCCAGCTGCTTGCCTTTGGGCCCTGTGACAGAAAAAAAAAGATTCACATGATTTCTCCTTACAGTTACATCAGTCTGCTATTTTCTGTCATTTTTTTCTCTTCACAAAAACTAGAATTACTGCCTTCTGCCTTGTGGTTGTCTATGTTTAGCAACCAGCCACGTTGCAGGTTACACTCATGTGGCGCAGATTCATAACATGGTGAAGACTCTGATTAAATTTAGTAGAATCTAATAAGCCGACTTCTGCTCATCCAACAAAATAAAATTTGCAGCCTTGACAGTAGGTAGCGGTTTGAATGTGGATGCTGCTGCAAAGAAGCTACAGCTTCCAAAACGTGGAAACCAAGATTATGGTCGCCGATTCTATACCAAACAAATGATGAAACAGTCACAAATTCCTCTCCTGTCCTGAGTTGTGCTGCTGAATCATGGCCAGAAGAGTGTTTTTGCAAAACCTGATGATGTCACAGTGATGATAACCTTTTGGGTATGAAATGTCATCCCTCTATCCCATTAGAAAAGTTGTCTTAATGAATGTATGAGTTCTTGAGTTATGGCCAAAAGTTAGTTTTTTGAGGTCACAGTGGCCTTCAACCAACAAAATGTAATTAGTTCATCCTTTGTGTTTAAGTTCATTTTTGTGCCAAATTTGAAGAAATTCCCTGAAGGTGTTCCTGAGACGTCATGTTTGTGGGAATGGGACAGACTTGTTTACATACAGACAAGCTGGAAATGTAATGCCTCAGGGCATGTTTTTTGCAGGCACATGGCATAAAAATTTAGGCAGGTCAGAAGGAAAAGGGAGCTACGACTTATTGGGGAAAAAACAGGTAGGACCAAAAAATACAAATGGGGATATTTGATGTTTGAGCTAAATGATCAGGAAACAAATCACTGACTACCAAATTCCAGTATGCAAATAGTGTCACAGAGCAAAGACAGACATCCAGATCTCTACGCAGAATTCAAGGCTAACTAGTTTCAGCTGTCTGGCACCAACCTCCAAATTCCTGATATCTTGACATCGCTATTCAGCACTAACACATTCGACACCTCAGCTCAGCTCATTCATTTGGTGGCTTGGCGGCTGCTCAAGTAATTCTTAAACTTTAAAATGGTAATGTTTTCACTTGGTTAATGTATATTATTCTATGACAGGAGGAGTAAGGAGCTTTAGTTTTTGATATATCAAATACAAGATGCAGGCTCCATGATCACCCTCCTAATTTTAATATGGTCCCTAAAGTCTGATTAAAAGTCTAAATATTTGGCCATTCAACGTGTCGTCAACAGAATCACTACGCACCTGCAGGACAATGCGGCAGTTCCTCCTTGGGGACACTGGTCATCCTCTGGAAGTCATCGTGGCAGGCGTTACAGAAGTGTGTGGTGCCAAAGCAGAAGAAAACAGCCACAGAGCAGCAGTACCGGCATTTATACTCAAGGAAGTCTGTGCCATGCTTGGAGCACATCTGAGGAAAGAACGCAGGAAACAACAAGAGTGGGATTATAGCTTTGTTTTTGTTTTGTTTTTTAAACAAAGAAGCACCATTTAAAGGAATAATAGGATAGTTATTTAAAATTGAGGTTGCCACAGAGATGAAACAAGATATGACATGTTAATCAGTAAGCTTTAAAGGTGCAGGAAGGTGGATTTTGTTACTTTTGAGCAGACAAAGCCTAGTTGCTTACCCTGTTTCCAGTCTTAATGCTAACCCTAAGCTAAGCTCACCAACTGCTGGCTAGAGCTTCAGATTTAGCGTTCAGACATGAGAAAAGTATCCGACCTTCTCACCAAACTCTCAACATGAAAGCAAATACGTGCATCGCGAATGCCATACTGCATCTTCACAGGTATCATTTACCCACCTGAGCCCGTGAGACGTCTGAGCATGCTCCACAGATCAGTTCACTGGGATCGTAGTCATCTCCCTGTCCCGCCTCTGCATCACAGCGAGCCTCACCCCCAAAATATGCCTAGAAAACAGGGACATCATTGATCTTCTAGCCCTGTACAACATTTAAAGTCAAATGTGTCGGATGTTTAAACTGTGTGGTACCTTCTTGCACTTGTAGCAGACATAGTATGCATATCTGTTCATGGCAAACCCTGCAGGGTCATTGTGGAAGCGTGCCCCTGGTGTAGTTATTGCCTCACTCTTGTGCAGACCCTCATACTCGAGCCTCATCAGCGCCTTTCTCCTCACATCCTCATAGAGCTCCTTGATGGGGTCGAGCAGGTCCTTGATCACAGAGTGATTGATTTTGTTCTGCAAACAGTGAAACACACAAGCCGTCCTGTGTTCACAAAGCTGTTTCTGTTGAGTTAACTGCATGTGTCACAATGATCAGTCATAGTGTGCAAGCGAAAGCCAGACAGTGCACTGAGCTTTTTCAACAAAGCCCTTAAAACAAACTGACTCGATCAACTTTGAGGCGTGGTGGAAACTGTTTTCAAGCTCTTTGTCATTCTGTTAATCCCTTAAGTCAGAGAAGCTCAGGCAACATCATACCTTGCAAATGGGACACAGCATGAACCCAAACGTTATTCGGGGTCCGAGCCAACGATTCTCAAGAACACGCCGAGTACACTGAAGGTGGAACACATGAGTGCAGTCCAGCTGGAAGCAGATCAGACAGTTAAGCATTAAAGGAGAGCAAATTTACATTCCAGGGGTACAGTTATGAATAGACAGAGGGTATATTTAGGGCTACCTGTACTGCAGGAGCAGCAGAGAGGGCTTCTGTGAAACAGATCATACACATGTCATCGGCATCCTGTTTCAGACAGCCAGTGTTCTTGTCGCAGCCGTGCAGACATGGAAGGCAAGACTCCTCATTCTTGACTCCTCCGCAAGGGTGTCCACAGGGATGAGTCTTACTACAGGCCAGTTTAGCGTATTCCTGAGAGAGACAACATGAAAAGAGATGGTAATGCTAGAAACTAGAGCACAAGTTATTTTCGTGATAAATTACTCTGTAGGCTTAGCTCTATAATTTAAGTATTAGAAAATACACACAAAAATGTTTTTTAAATCCAAGACTGTTCTTTTCAAGGCAATTAAATGGTTTTTATATCTTACTGCTTTTCTACTAGGCACTGCATTTTCTCATGTTGTTTAATTTTGTTTTCTAAACAACATCTGGCAAAATAATTTCTTCAGGATTAGTGTAGTTTCTTATCTCCCCCCAAAAAAACCTCCAAAGTCTAACCCTTCAACAAACCTTCCACTAAGTAAAATTGTTATATGTTAAGAAACAGCACCTATGCATCTATGTCAACAAATTGGTTCAAGCTATTTTTCTTGATGAAATAGTTTTTTGATTCAAGTATAGTTGCATAAAAGGAACAAAGAGCAAGCATTCATCCATCCATTATCTATACACCGCTTAATCCTCACTAGGGTTGCGGGGGGGCTGGAGCCTATCCCAGCTGACTTAGGGTGAAGGCAGGGGACACCCTGGACAGGCCACTGGTCTATCACAGGGCTACACTTAGAGAGAGACAACCAAGCACACTCACATTCACACCTACGGACAATTTAGAATCACCAATTAACCTCAACATTTTTCTGGACTGTGTGGAAGGAAGCTGGAGAACCTGGAGAGAACCCATGCTGCACAGGGAGAACATGTAAACTCTACGCAGAAAGATCCCTGGCACCCTAACCGGGACGCGTACCAGGGATCTTCTAGCTACGAGGCGATGGTGTTAACCACCGAGCCACCATGCACCATGCACACCAAGAGCAAGCATCTGTTGCTAAAATAGCAAAACTAACATAACAATTCAGGTTTGTGTTATATTGCCTTTATTGTTTTTGTATATGTGTACTGTATATATGTTGACTGTATACATGTTGTAAAAAAAAATACGAGATTGAGATTCTCTATCAAAACAAATGGAACCGGCTGGTCAAAGTCTGACTGAACTCCATCTGCATGGACTAGATGAACAGATATGAGTTTTCATGTCATATTTGATGTTCAGTACCTGACAGTCTGGATCTGAGCAGACGCTTCCCACTGCAGACAGCTCCGTCCCATTTCTTGTACCACAGAACCTGCAGGCATCTGAGCTGCTGGATGCTGGTTTACCTACAAAAACATGAGACTTGTCAGAGCAAAGATACATGTGCTGGGGAAGACCGGACTAGAAACTGAATAAAACAGTGAAAACACTGATGCGCTCTTGTCAGCGTTACCTGTGTGCTCTCTGAACTCCACCATGGCCTTCATAGTCTTTGAGTCAGCCAGAGCCATGAGCCAGAAGAGCTTGGTCCTCCCACAGCCTTCATGGAGGTCCACCTTTATGGCCTCCTCTTCCTCCTTGAACACCTGAAGCCAGCAAGAAAATGAGAGTGAATCATTTGAAGGAAAAATATCCACCCTCTGATGATGAGCAACAGAAATGGTTCACTTGGCTGCTGTGATATATTTTTTGTTAAATAAAACTACAACAATCATTTCTCATAGTTCTTTTCTTGAATAAAATAATCTGTCATTTCAAACTTTCTACAAAAATTAATTTGTCTCCACATTATATTAATAAACTGTTTCTACGACTTTGTATTCAGGTAAACAACTGAAACAAACCTGTCTCTGGTGAGAGCGTGTGCGTCGGTGCAGGTGGAGGAAGCGGTCGCAGTCAGTGCAAAGGTTGCCGCACATGTTACACAGGATGATGGCCGCCGTCTCCCCATCATCATGGTTGTCACACATGGGCTGCAAAAAGAAGAGGAGGAAGTGAATTATTCTTCTTTGAATGATCTGTCAGTTTCACACAGTGCATCTCTCAGCTATTTATTTCATTCTCACCATCTGCTTCTGCTGTCCATCTTTGCCCATCCAGCGACCAGAGGACAACCTGTCGACGTGATCCTGGTCCAGCACACACAGTGATGCCAAGGCCAGCCACAGCTAAGAGACACAACAAGACATAATTAATGATAATAAATGTAAAGTATTTCTAAGCACGCATACTTGCTCTGCTTATGACAGCGTTTTCCTACCCTTGTCGTTGCGATACAGCGTACGGGAGACCGATGCTCCTCCTCCATTTTGGTCAGGGCTATGATGGTTTCAGCTATTGCGTTTTTGGTGACTCTGGACCAAGCATCTGAAAGGTGACCCTAAAAACAGCACACGACTGTGTTAGAGCTAGTGCATTTGAGTTCATAACAGATAAAAAAAATAATGACAATGATAATAAAAGTGGTTTATGTGATGTTAAATGTGGGATAAAAGCACCAAGAACTTACAGCTGCCATGTCTTTAACCAGCTTTATAATGATCTCTGCGATCTGAGGAGGAGTTGAGCCTTTCATCCACCAGTGGCTCTCCCCTCTGCGGATGTAGCTGAATGTAAAAAGAAGGGGTGTCATGCATTGAAAATGTAAGAACATTTTCCCACATCTGAGTAAAATTGTGTTGAGACACAAACTAGCTCACCTGGAGTTGAAGATCATGGGCAGTGTGACTGTGGTGACCCCTTTGCCTGCAGCCATGCCGGCTGTGCCAGAGATGGTGGTGCCTTTGGCTTTCAGCTGCACAGTGAGGGCTTTCGCGATGCAGCCCAGGAACATGTCAAGGATGCCGAGTTTGTTCCAGTCGCCCTTCTCTGTGGAGTGAATGATGTCACTGATGTCTGCTGGCGGCAGAGCCTTCACCCCGATGATGCTGGCTAGACGCACGGGCGTCACCTCTGGTAGGACACGTCTGAGCAACGAAGTAACCTGAGAAGAGGAAAGATCAGACAGTAAAAGATATTTTATTAGAAAAAAATGAGTATAAAACATCTTATTTTAAAGAAACAAACTGTAAACTACAAACTCATTTACAGGGACTGAAATTTTGGAAACAGTTGTGAGTCTATTATCAGAATCACTCAGTGATTTCAGTTCAAGACCACATTTTAGGTCACAGCACTGTTGTCTCACAGGAAGAAGGTTCTGTGTTTGAATCTGCTCTGTGTGGAGTTTGCATGCTCTCCCTTTAGTTTTCTACACCGGTGCTATGATTTATAAATTCGTTGTAGGGATGAGTGTGAGCATGCTTTGTTGTCTGCCTCTGTGTGAGCCCTGTGATTGTGTAAGCCTGATGTCAGTTTGCATAGGCTGCAGCCACTTTTCAGCCTCTATGGATAAAGCAAATACAGCTACTAATACTAATAATGAACACGCTGTGGCCAGTGTGTGTCAGTACTAGTTCACGGATGTTTGGAAGCATTTCATATTGTCTATACATCATTTGCTATGCGACTCAAAGATCAAATCAGTGCAGCATTGCATATCTGGATTTTTTTTGTTATCTGGTACACATAAGAACACACATGCATATTATCCACAGTCCTACTGCCAGAATCCAGTATTCTACTGCCCGCTAGTTGGTTGCAAAAAGAAACATAGCATTGGGCCAGGAAATGTAGAGAGTCAGAAAACTCCCAGCTATCAAATACAGACACTAGCTTTCAAAATATTTACAGAAAGTCAGCTTTGTTAATGCAGTGAGACAGGAAATACACTCAACTCCCACAAGGCATTTTAATGAGAAACTGATTGCAACTATAAATTTGTTGACAAGAAAAAGCTAAACAGGGTACTCTTAAATTGCAAATGTTTATGTGGTTACACTCTCTCCCACCTGTCTCTGTACTCGTGGAGATGCTGTGTGCAGCAGAGAAAAGAGGTCTTGCATGAGCGTGAGCTGCTGAGCGAGGTACTGGCGACCGACGTTGGAGCCACTCAGAGCCAGGACCATGGAGAGGAGCTCGAAACAGTAGGCGTCCGAAGACGCATCATCGTCACTGGGCTGAGAGTTGGCGTTCTCTTTGCTGGAGATGGCGTGCTCCCACTCCTCCCTCACCCGTGTGGCCTCCATACGGATGGCCTGGACAATATGTGCGCACACCTGGAAGTGATACACACACGTTAGTTTCAAGGATGGCAGCAAGATTTCACCATTTTGATCATATGTAGTCACTGCTGAATGGTTTCAGAAAGCTAACTATTTACCTGTTTCTGAAGGTTGGTCAGTTTGCTCCTGCTGAAAATAATTCCCACCATGTGCTCTTTAAGGTCTGCGTCAGAAGGTACCTGTTCACAAAAACGCATAAAGAAAATACGCAAACAATTAGATTTTAGGTCACCAAATATGAGTAACTTAAACAGAACAGTTAAATGACCAGAATGCAGACCTTGTCTTCTCCCTCGGGCGATGAAAGCAGGTTTTTCTCCTCCTGCTCTGGAGTGGGCTCCGCATCTCCACAGATTAGTTTTCCAAAAACCTAAATTTACACAACAAAGCATTAAAAAAAAGTTTGCAAGCATCTACAGCTTTATGCATCCAAATGTAACATCTTCAAACACACAGTATGGTGGCAGGAAACTAACGCAGTTGGACAGACCTGTGAGGTGATCAGGCGGAAAACTCTGAGAGTCTCAGCTTCACAGTTTTTCTGCTGGGCCATGCTGGCTGAGATTTGTCCAAGTATCTTGATGCTCTCGCCTTCCTTCCAACCGAGGACCTTCACCTGACGCACCCTCAGGGTGTTTTCAGGGCCTTTCAGTTCCACCTTGATCACATGATGATCCCCTCCTGGAAGCTCACTTGTCACCCAGCCCATGTGACGCGAGTCTAGGTCAACCTGCCATGGAAAGGAATAGACGTGTTACTAGACCTCTGAAAAATGTGCATGTAACCTTGTTTCAAAAGGAGCCAATACAATTTGGACAGCAGACCAAGTAACCACACATATACAGGTTTATGTAACACAGGAAGAAAGAGAGATTCCAAGAGACAATGTCTCATTTATTTTGAATTTGAAAATGAGTTTGTAGGATTTGTCTGCACTTCAAGCATTCAAGATTTGTTTAACAGACCCTTTAGTAGAATTTATTAAAGCCCAAATCACATTTGTAATACTCTAGACACAGTTACTGAGGTATTCACTGTGAAGCTAGAGAAACTGTCCATACCTGTTTGATTCTGCAGAGGTCCTCTATTGCTTTTCCACATAGGAATGTTACTGATGTCACTTTGTTCTGTAGGTATGATAAAGGAAAAATTAAATTTACAGAAATCCACCACAAAATCAAGACATACATATATCTAGCATCATCCTCATCTATTCTACTTTGACTTTAATTTACTTATATATTCTAAAAGTCTGGTTTGCTGTTGCCTCCTTACCCCGATGTCTCTGGAGTTGTCCACGTGAACGGACACCTTGGAGGCGTTGATGCCTTTCACACAGCTGATGGTGATGCTCTTGGTTTTGTTCTTGTCCTCATCTCCAGATTCCCAGAAGGTCTCTGTGGATCCGTCTGTCAGGCTGCCGATCATGGCGGGACGACTAGACGTCTTGATGTCTACGACACCCGTCAGGTCCTTCAAACAGGTGACCAGGCAGAGATCCTGTAGCACACGCACACACACACACACACACACACACACACACACGTTTGCGTCAGATTAGTGCACAACAGATGAGTAACAATAAGAGCTTAGTGCTGGCTCATTCTGTGTTGATCAACAAAGGTCAGGTCTCATGAATGTAAGTAAATATGGTCAGAGTAAGTGGTAGTTCTCTTGCCTGGCTCATTGCTTCGTAACCGGACTGCACACTGATGTTGAAACTCTCCTCGCTGTCTCCATCATCTGACTTGGACAAGATATTGTTGATGTGATGGAAAACATTGCTCTGGTGGAGGAACTGGTGGTCGGACTGCTTGAACTTGAGACTCCAGCACCTAAAAGCAGGAGTCACAATCATTTATATTGCCATTAAATGTGCATTAATGTCAGAACTTGCAGAAATACACAGGATTTACTCATAGTTTCAAGCATGTGGCCTTTTTATGATAGTAAAGTGGGATTCTTTCAACCAGAAGCTGTACCTAAGTGCCATTTGCTGTAGTGAGCTGCCACTGGGAAGTGACATCATGAGGTCCGAGATGGTCTGAAGGAGGCGGTGGAAGGTGTGGGGTAGAGGATGAGCTGCCTCCCCGGCAATAACAATGTCTGACAGAGGGTGTTCACAAACGCCAAGATCTCTTTCCTGTGTAGCGATGTTCATGATTAGAAAATAAATCAGAGCAGAAGTAAAGCTATATGCTGCTAAACTATACACCACTTATTACCTGTTCCACATTTTCTTTGTTCCCCTTGTTCTCATCGTCTTCCTCATCCTCAGGTTCAAATGGCGATGGAGTGAGAGACGCTACAAAATGCCAGAGAATGTCGTGCAGAGAGGTCGTCTGGATCACATTGCACAGCAGCCAGTTGAATGCCTGACAGGGACATAGGTTATTAGCATTTTAGCTGATTTAGCATCAATTGATTACAAACAATATTGAGCCCACTAATTGCCTATAACCCCAAGACACTGCTGTATAATTAGCAATAATTAAAGCAAAACTGAGCTATGAGATTCAGAGATATTGCAGCCTAGACAGCTGTACCTCCATGGCAAACACCCTGCAGGCAGACTTCCTCAGTGCATGCTTCATGGCCACCTCCAGGCCCTCGAGGTCGTGATGCTGGATAACAAAAGCCAGGACAGGCCACTGGAAGTTCCTCTCCCCCTTACTGAGCGAGCCATGGGCTGAGATGAGTCGGGATAGCTCTGGAGATGGGTGGCGCAACAGCGAAGAGCCCACTTCTAGATGGAGGAAATAGCAGTTTAATGTCAGGAAATGAAGCTCCAACTCATTCCCGAAGCATCACTAATTACTTGTCAACTGACTATACGCGATTACCTGCATCACCACTATGAACCCTGCGTCTGGGCACAGCCTTGACCCGGGCTGGAGAGGGGGAGTGTTGCTTATCATACTCGGATGCTACGACTGAGTAAGACCTCTGGAACACTGTGCGCTTTGCAGTGTCGCTGTCTGTGATCGGACTGGTCTCGAGGCTAAAAGAGAGCATGTAGAGACAAGACACAAATACATCCAGTTTATACTCCAGTTGAAATATTGTTAAAGACATCAAAAGCCCTTTAACATCAGCAATAACTTTGTTTTCTTTAGAAAACCTGTGTTGGCTCCTGAGGGTGGGAGGAAGAGAAGGATGGATGTATACACGTCATTATAAAAAAACTTTTACTTAAGAAGCAAAGGCTTTTTTTTGCTGCTCAAGTTGAGGACGGTGATGACAATAATGATTAGCAATTAAGGCACATTTTCTAAACAAAACAGTGTGCTTGCTTGAAAATCTGTAGGTTGCAGAGGAAAGAGGAGGAGGCAGAAAATAACAGGCATATCCACATGATGGAATTTTGTGCAGGGCTGCTTTAACAATGAATATTGGAAAACACTTAAATATCACAAGAACTATAAAAAAGAATTGCCTATAAAGACAGTCTGATGTCTATGTAATCTATAAATAGTCGAGGGTGATGCTTAAAGTACAGTAATGTATGAAAATGGAAGCAATAAAAGATGAATATGTGGTACCTGGGGGGCATTGATTTCATGTTGCTCTCTGGCTCCTCAAACACATTAGGGCAGGCGTCAGGTGTGACTGAAATGTAGGGCGCAGGAACAGATGTTGAACGCAAATACCTCATCTCGTCTTGGAATAGGTTATCATCTTGGTATGCCCCAAAGTTCTCAGTGTGTTGCCTGAAGGATGAGAGAAGCGTGACAGGGACTCGTGTTACATTTTGCGAGGTTTTACTATCTATAAAGTGCAACCTATTATTAACTGAGCTTGTAACTACCTAGCCAGCGTTTGTAGGTAGAGGCAGCCCATTTTATTGGGGAGTTCTTCCGACACTCCCTCCTTCAGACTGGGAAGCAGCTGGGAATGAAGGGGCCGGGGAGGGTGGTGGCACAGCATGCTGGGCTCAGCTGCACTGCTGAGGGACAGCAGGAACAACGCATTTGCTCGAATCACCTGGTGGGCCTCCATAGTGGGCAGTGCCCTCGGGGTCTTCACCTGTAGAGGTTTCTTCCTGGACTGCTTCACCTGGCAGAGAACATGCAGATTGGGGGTGTTTCAAGTAGTCTAAAAACTCAGTATGACAATAGAAGCTGACAAAGAAGCCATGCAGCAGTATGCTACCTTTTCCCTTGCGGCAGTCTGTTTCTCTCTGAGGTATTTCTCCCGACAGCGATCACACACCAGGTACCAGGTGCTGCCTCCTATCCCTCCATCTCCACAGTTTCCAGCCCATCCTCCACAGAAATGGCCAATACTGTTGTAGCCCTGACCTCCTGCATAGCGACCACAGCCTGTCACGAAAAAATACAAAGGAGGGATGTTAGGAAACGGAATAGATTCACAGTTTGTTGCTTTTAAAGTGTTCAGTGAAGTATACTAAAAAAGTTGTATCCATACCTGGGTGAGCCTGTCTCATATGGTATGTGACAGGGTAAGGGTGAGATTCCCCACACAGCTCACAGATAGTGTCTTTCTCTGGTCCACCCATGGCGAGTTGTGCCATTTCTCCAAACAGATTCCCTCTTGGACGCACCTCGGCCTTCTCCCTTTTCTTCTTCTCCTTCTTTGCTTTTTTACTGTCTTTCTCGTGTTCCTTCTTTTTCAAGATGGCGCTGGAGCCCGGGCTGGGAAAGATCATGTTCTGAGTTGCTGCCTTGATGGTGGCCATCGATATGTCCTCCCAGAATGCTACCAAATGCTGTAATGTTAATGGCAAGATCGACTTTACCCTCATAGAGGGATGAGAAGTCATCTCATAGGACATGGCCTCTCCTTTTCCGTCCTCACACTTCTCTGGCAGTGGAGGTTCCTTCAGCATAGATAATACCTTGTTTTTGTTGATGCTGCCCATTTTGGAGATGTCTGGGCCATGTGGAGCAATGTTAAACATGTTAAGTGCAGAGGAAATCTCCAAGGAGTGTCGGTTTTTTAGCTTGCTCTCTTTCTCCTCAGCACCCTGTCCTCCCAGGGAGCTGCGAATTGGGGCGTGCTCTTTGGTTAAGTCTGGGTTGAACTTGAGGAAGGAGGAACAGGCCATGGCATCGTGGACAATGCCCTCATGCCACAGGAATGCTGCGAAGACTGCGCGGGCGCATTCAGCCACAGAGGGCGACATGGCCTGTTTTGCAGGCTCTGTGATCCTCGATGTACTCTCACCTTTAAACAGGGGCCCAGATTTGTCCTTCTTCGGACGTGTGTGTCGACTGGAGGTTTTGCGGCTGACTTTTGGTGAAGAGCGGCTCTCTATTTCCTCTTTGACAGGGGCTTTGCCGATGCTAAAGTGCACCTTACATGAGCCCTCCTCAGCGTTACGAACCTCCACGTTCTCATCATTGACGTCCTCGTTGGAGAGGAGAGCGCTAGAGGTGCAGACCTCCACCACTTCACTATGGAGGTTCTCTTGAGTTACATGAGGAGAAGGAACTCGGTTCTCTGCATTACTGATCACTCCTTTATTTGGATCTTTTGGAGACAGTTTCGGTTTAGGGGAGGTAGATCTACCCCTAAGTGGCTCAGTAAGGGGAACCTTTTTCTTTCTGAGAGTGTCTGGGTCCAGAGTGTATGAGTCTGATTTGGATCTCTCTCTGGGAGGATCCAGCCGGGCTTTGGAAGAAGGACTAACTTTAGGCGGGAGGTTCTTGTCATGGTGGGTTGAAGAAGAGTGCTGGGAGGAAGTGCTGGAGGGACTAGATCTGCCTGAAGAGGATACGCTTTTCTGTTTGGGAGAGGAGGAGCGAGAGCCTGGATTCGGGGACTCGGCCCGCATTCCTGAGGTTCTACCGTCTGCCTTGAGAGCCTGCAGAGTGTTGTGATTGGGCGAGTGGGAGCGGCTGTGAGAGTCAGACCTCAGTTTGGCCGTGTCGGATCGCAGGATGAGGGCCTCGCTAGCTGAGAGTCCACCCTCACTCGTCTTCATCCTGCTCTGTTCAGAAGAGCGGCTTCCCCGACTCTCCTGTTTTGGGGAGCGGTTCTCCTGACGGTGTTTGGAGGCCGGGGACATGGGCCGCGCTCCGGACATCAGGTTCCCTCGTTCACCTAAACATTAATAATTCAAACATAGTTACGCCACAAAACCAGACATCATCAAAGGTAAGAGTGTTCCTGTAAGTCTAGGTATAGCACTTAACGTCTAAGTGAAAATCAAAAAGGTTATGTGAAAAGATACAGTAAAATGAAATGATGTTTCAAAGGTGGAGGATGTTATACCTCATTAAGTGAGTGATTTAGTTTCCTAAAAACTAATTCTAGTGATTTTTACTTGACTTGCTTGGCATTTTTGCCCAGACGAACTCTGATATGGATGAAGAAAGCTAGTGGAGCATGGAAGCGCTGATGGAAGATGGATTCCAGCCCAGTCCTGGGACCACTACTACTGCTACTACTACAACTACTGGAAATAGCTTGGCATTGACCAGAAAGCAAGCAGCGAATGTGGTAAGTGCAAACATTAGGATGTCCAGAAGACACTTTAAAACTGTTTTTGTGATCTCGTGTTTCAGGCAACATGTGCCGACTTCAGTTTTAATTTTTGTCTTTAGACACGTCCTACTCAGGGCCACAGTTAGCGCTAACACAAGATGCCTAAAGAGGTATTTACAAGCTTAAGTACAAAGCCCTTGATTCATCGTACAGAAGACTGTGTATTTTCTTGAGTTCCTACCCACCCTCTGTTCAGTCTGAGGGAGGCATGCATGCTGTGATTACCCACCCTTTTGCCTTAGAGCGAGAGATGAGAGAGCAGTACCATGCCCAGCCACGGACACACTGCTTTTGTGCACACGCTCGCGAGAAGCAAGGCTGCGTGACGAACCATCTACAGCGGAAAACAGTGGAGCAGGTAAACAAACGAGACACGGAATGCAAGGAGGCCACCACAGAGAGAAAGAAAGAGAGCACAAAGAGGCAATGGGGTCAAGTCAAGAAGGTGGAGTAGAAAAAGGGAGAAGGACAACATGTTAAAGTGATGGGAAGTTAAACAGATAGAGAAACTAATAGGCATGAAGAAAGGAACACTTATAGAAGAAGTTCTAAAGACCTATAAGTGTCATGGAGAAAAAAAATCCATTTGTACACCCATGTTCGTAATTTGTGTCTCCTCTTGCAGAGAACCCCAAAAAGCTTTGGTTTAATATTTATATTAACGAAGAAAACATTCATGAAGAGCTACAGAACCCTAAAGCTGAATCTTCATGAACATCCTCAGTATCATAAAGGCTTTTACTGCAAAATTATCCATTTTCATGTGTTCAAGGGATCCCAAAGATCACACAACGTTGTGTTTGAAACCAAAACAGAAAAAAGTTTATGTATGCCCAAGAACAAAAAATAACTATTAAATCCCACAAATTCAAAACAAGACTAACAGCATGATGATAAAAGGTTACGTAAAATCAAGAGCATGAGTTTTTTAATCATGCATAGAAAATCCGTTTTTGCTTTTTTTCCATGACACCTCCAGGGCTCCATAAGAAATAGACAAAAAGGTTTGGAAAAAAAAAAAGAGAGAGAAAAAAGAAAGAAAGTAGACCGAAAATAGCAATGCAGAAGAAAAGACAGGGAGAAAGAGTGCCATACAGACTGAAAAGGTTACAGACAGATAATCAGATATTTTGGATCCTGCTGAAAGATATTTTCTTTTAAGTTGCTGTGCTTTTCGTATTTGAATTATCCAGTGGAAGTGAACACTAGGCATTTATAGTATGTTATATGTAGTGCCTTTATATATGACTGATGTGAAAGTTTGCTGTTTTATTGTAGACCGTCAGCTTTTGACTAACAATGTTTCAGACTATTGCTGTTTAAGTTTGCAGTGAAGTCCTGGGCTGGTTGAGGCGGAAAATGAAATAATGTGTTAATCAAGGATGGAAGATGCAGATCTAAAGTTAAAGCATCAATGACGAAGATGAAAAAGAGGGTAAAAGGCACACTAAAAAAAGAGAGCAAGCAGAGCAAGCAGAAAATTAAGCTATTTCGCCTATCACTTAAGCGCATAGCAAAAATATCCCATTTAGCCAGATATTTAGTCTAGTATTAAACTTTTAAATCTTGTTTCGAATCACAAGTGAAAACACTTGTCAATGCATATTTTTTAAGGGAGCATCACGTGAGTTGCATTTTAGAAACAAGATTTAAAAATTGAATAGTAGACATGTTGACTTGTTAGGGATATTTCTGCACCATAGAACATAACTGAACCGTTATGCGTCACACATGACTCCTGTCCACCCCCAGAAAACACACAAAAGAACAGAAAAAATAAATTTGTAAAAAACAAAAAGCTGGGAGGAATAGGATCAACACCTGTGCAAGCAAGCGCTGTCAGAAAGCAGGACAGACTTACTCAGAAGCTGTGGTTGTGGCTGAGACAGTTGGGAGGGGGATTGTCCAAACACAAATGGGCTGTGGACAAGGGAAGAGGAGGAGGGAGGTTGGGCAGCTTGCTCAAATACGGAGGAGGAGGGAGCTGCTGAGAGGAAGGGCCCAGACTGAATGGAATTCAGTATGGCACTCAACCGGTCACCTGCAAACATGGAGACAGAGGAAGGGGAAAAACTACAGCTTATACTATGTTTTGAGGATTCCAACGGGGGATGAAGGTCATTCAGTTCATTTTCTATCAGTCATTCAGTCTTCTCCCACAGCGCAATAGATGTGCAGAATGGAAGGAGATGTTATGGGCATCCCAGAAGTCCTGTTCATAGATAGTGCAACTGGCATGAAGAGTTGGGTGGCTTGAAACTCTCCCAGTTGAATTGAGCACAAAACGATTGGGTGGTGTAAAGTCAAAAATAGTCTGAATGCAGATACAAAGGACAGGGAGCACTTTGGGGCAAAAAAAAAAACAAAAAACTCCAATCACCAAACTGTTCCATGCACAGCAAATGTGCAATGAACAGAAGCTGAACAAAAACGTGATTTTCTGATGAGCTGTTTTCACCAGTTTGTTTTT
This sequence comes from Stegastes partitus, assembly GCF_000690725.1. NCBI lineage: Eukaryota > Metazoa > Chordata > Actinopteri > Pomacentridae > Stegastes > Stegastes partitus. Next base: position 379,912 of record NW_007577738.1, on the reverse strand, counting down.
TGGATTCTTAGATGAACCCAGCAACTATCGTTAGGTGGTTTGTTCCCATTAGCAGCAACAAATTGTTGTGAATTTGCCACAGCCAGGTCTGGTTTGCACCACAGTGCACCAGTGTCTCCTCCCATTTCGCAACTCTATTTGTGGAAAATATGTATTGAAAGAGTAGAAGAATGGGTCTCTTCCTATGAGTCAAAAAATCCTGCACGTTGTCATCATCAGAGGTTCCGAAAACATATTGTGAGACAAATTGGACCGTTTTCCATGATGACTGCATGAGTCACTTGTCAAAGACATCTCACAACCTCTTGGCATGAGTTTTCTTCGGTCACTGGTTCAACTGATACAACATCCAGTCTTGATTGGGCTTTCTAAAAAAAACACTGAGGGTCAGCAATATATGGTGTCTCAAGAGACGTGTTGACATGTGAGGATTACATCCTTTGCCATTTCATCAATCCAAATATGGGCAATGGTGGGAGCTTGGGGATGATGAACTACTGGGATGATGAACGTCAACAGATTAGTACTTAAGCATGTGACATCTGTCAATAAGGTCGGCTACAGAGCTTTGTCACACACCCACTGATAATGCTGCCTCACAGCAAAGACGACGAGTGACTCAAACGTTCCATTTGTTGGTTCAGCAAGGGCTGTCACCATGAGCAAGAGCACGAATCTTCAACATGGCAGTCGTAGTTCACCGTGTAATGCGGCTCCCACTGATGGCACATGTGCTGGTCCACGCATATTTGTGAGGTTTAAAAACTAAATGTGGGAGCACTATTTTTGGAATATTCTGTGTTTAAAGAAAGGAGTGAACGTGAAAGACTGCTGGTTTCTGAAAGGGATTTGATTGGAACTTGCTGGGCAAGTCATGGAAAGACATGAGGAAAGCTAAGGTGAATTCTCAAACCACCCTGAGAGGTGACGTTGAAAAGAACAAGTGTCAGAAATATATAAATGCCTCCATCTCTCCACATCACAAACCATCTTAACCTCTCCTACTAGCAACAAGCACTTAGCCTTATAGTTCTTGCATTTCAGCCATTTAGTTCAAATTCTTGCATGTGCAAGTCAGCAATTTTAACAAGAGAACAGCCCTACAGAAGGCCTGACACTGTGTTTGCATTTTGCATACATTCCATTATCATCTACGAAGAGTTGCAACAGAGTACGGCTTACACAGGTTTACATTTACCATGGTAGAAGATATACGTGGCCATGACTCCATCCAGACACTTCAAATTACATTTATTCTAGTTCTGCATTCTTGGATCATTTACATAACAATAGTCCTCTAATTAGCACGGCTAAGTATCTCAACAGAGCAGCCTCCTTTTTTGAGCAAAGTGAGCAAGAGAAAAGAAAGAATATTGACACTGCATCAGCTTGATATTCAGGCAGAAAGGCACACATACATTTTTGGCAACCATTCATTGATGGCATAAGCAGAATTGATGAGGTGACGTTTGTTGGACTCAACGATCTTTTGAAGAAAACGGTGATTATGTAAATGATCAAATGTTTTCAAAGAGAGTAAATTAAGGCAACGTAGTGTAAAGGATGAGAGAGGTGGTCAAAACCAGATACTGTATGCAACTGTAGACAAAGCCCATAGAAGTCCAAATGACCGGAAGCACACTGACTGGCACATGCACGCAAACATATGCCTGACATTGCAGAGATGTTAGGCATGAGATAACAACAGTAGACACAATAAAAACATGCATAAACAAAAGAGATGATAAGTCAGTGAGAAATGGCTCCTGTGACTCTAAAGAGACTGACTTAGTAGAGGTGCTGTTATATGTTGTGGAGGTTAATTTGTGAGTCCTGATTTTGCATTAGCAATGAAATTACAATTAATGAAGCAAAAGTATCTGCATGAACAAGGATTAGTTATATATTTTAATATTTGGGCACAAAAAGTGGTCTTAAGATGTAAACCAATGTATGCAGTTAAAATGCATTAAACAAATTATATGGAAAGTCTGAAATCATTTCATGTATGTTTCAATATATACAACAAGGAATAGTTAAGACAAGGGGGCAAAGTTAATTACATCAATTTGACGATTTAAAAATGTCAAACATAAATGAACACCATACAACAAAGTGAATATCAAAATAAAGTGATATGCAGATTATGTATGCTCTTGAATTGTTAAATCTGTTAAAATTAAAAACTCAACACGACATCGACCTCACCTTTGTTGTTAGAGATGCCATAGTCAAAGCCCTGTGCTCCATTTGAAGTTGTGGCTCTATTGAAGGCCTGCACAGAGAACGGGCTGGGTGGTGGGGTCTGGTTGCCATGCTCCAGCAATGCTTGTTCTGCAAGAGTAAATTAGATTACATTACCTCATCACATTCTGAGGTTTTCAGATTTTCACCAGTCAGTGTAAATCTAGGTTATAAGGATCATTAGACAGTGAGATCAAGCTGTGGCTTACCGTCATCGTGGCGAAGGTACTGGTTTCCACCGCGGTCTCTGGCCAATGACCAGGCCTCTCCTTCATCACTCTCACAGAACTCCACCACACTGTTCTTATCCAGCTGTACCCAGGTTCCCTCTGAGTTGACCACCTGATGCACAAACAGCATTCTTTATCCACACTCACAAACACTGGACACTTGGCACACACTGTTAATCCTCATCTATCACAGCCAGTCACAGCCATATTTCATATTCACCAGCCCTACATCCAGTTTATTACTGCACATACGAAACCATGGCACAAACTCCTCCACAAAAGATCAAAGTCTGACATGCAAGCATTCAACTCATCTGATTGACACAAACAAAATACAAAGCAGTAGATCACATGAAATTGATTCTGTGTGTCAGCAGACACTGCTGGACAAAACTGACGTAGCTGAAATATAAAAAAAAAAAAAAAAACTTACTCTAAGAAAGGGGAAGCTTATTGAAAGGTAAATGCATGAAGTTGTGTTTTCTCAACTCCCTGAAATATTATCATTGTGGAGAAACAGACACAGATGGAAGTATTAGTAAGTGCAGGCTGCACCTCCCAGATCCACACAGGGCATTTCGAGTACAGGCTCAGGAAACTACTGAACAGCATGACACACCACAGCAGCCAATGACAGGTTATGACCAAAAAAGGGGAAGCTCCACATCACCAGGCCAAAGACTTAGATGTTCATTGTCAGAAATGTTAAAGTACAAGAAAGATACAGTCAAGGCACAGAAAGGCTCCAGCATTTTGCGATCAGACTTCCATTGAGAAGTCTCGAGGCAGGTGAACATGAAACCCTGAAACTGCAATGGATTCATAGACAAACTGAAATTAGTAAGTCAGGAAGCACGCAAAAAAAGTTGCAGCCACAGGAGTTGATAAGACCTCAACAAGAAAGATAGAGAACACACACCCACACCCAGAAGCAGCTGATGTATTGCCCTTTGAAAGAGAGATTACATTTTAAGGCCAAAATCTACTAAAATTAGCTATAGGACATAACGTGATCTAAACAGACTGAATTAATCAGCTCCAGCCACAAAAAACACATTGCATTATTTGGGGTGAGTGCGTACCTCGCCTATGGCCTTGACCTTGTTGCCAAGTACTAACATTCCAATGGGGATACCCCTAAGGTTTGGACAGCTTCTGATGTTGTGACCAGAGGGGCCGGTCTTCACTACCTTATAAAGCCCCGGGCCGCCGCCCTGCCCTGCCCTGTTCTGCACCCGAATGGGGGCCTCGTGGGAAGGGCAGCTGCTCACCTCCTTTACGTTCTCCTCCGACTGGCCCCTGACCTCCTGCAAAAGTTAAGAGCATGGATTAGAGTCAGAGTACAGCACAAGGCAGGCTCCAAAAAAGTTTAAAGACGAGCGCAAGGCTTGAACTACTAAGCCCTGAAACATTGTTGTGAAAAGCCAATGTTAGCAGTGTAACAAGGAGTTGCTGTAAAACTCATGTAGCTCAGCCAACATTCCCTGTTCATAAACGCAAGAATATTACACCTTTCTCAGAGAAACCATGAGTTTATTTCTCATAGCAAGAATTTAAAAAGCACCTGGACATGTGACCTTCAACCCTATGAACCCCAGGTTTTAAAGTCATGTTATCATTAAAAAAAACAACAAAAACAAACAAACAGAAAAAAAACAGAATTATACCATTTTTCAAAGCCAAAAACTGTGCAAACAGAACGAATCAGTAGTTTTTAAACTTTAAGACAGTCCTGGAAGCATTCATCTGGAGGTGCCACTCCAACGCAATCATAACCAAATCAAAGCCTAAACATGTAATATTTTATCCAAACCAGTTTATTATACGTGTCGTATTCAAAAAATGGCAAAGAAAACGTTAGCACCAACTAGATTTTGTAAAAACCTTACAATTCTGTGCTGCTTGATGCAAGCGTAAAGCCACAACTGACTCAGCTGCAACCAAGTCACATAAAAAGAATTAAGATATTTTTCTGTGAACTGGGTTGAACTGCAGGCTGTGTTTACACAGTGCAGTGAGAAGGCAAGTATGGAAGTAAATTAGGAGTGTAAGTACAATATCTACAGTGTGTAAAGTCATTATTTATTCCCCGTAGTGGTAACATTTGGAAAAATGTACATATCGATTGCAGGTTTTTAAAATTTCTGTTAAAATTTTTTTTTTAAACTAAAAATAATTCAACTTTTTAAAATTCTATTTTAGAATGTATGTCAATATACCTTTATTATACTGCACATAAGACATATTTGAGTTCTCTCTACTTCTAGCCATGGTTGTGCTGCTTCCATAGTGGCACAGTACTTTAAATCACAGTGAAAAAAAGAAGTCAACAGTAGTTCAAATGTAACAGCAGCCAAAAAAAACCACCCACAAAATGCTTGGGGTTCAGAGGGTTAATGTCTTAAACCAATCGCTCACCACTTAGACAAGGAAATTTATTTGCTTTCTTGCATTTGATGACAAGATCAACACACTGACTTAACTGCCCACTAGAAATCAGGCTACAGCTAGCAGTATCCATCCTCAACAACAGGAAGTAATAGGTCAAAACCTATATTTTTTTGTCCCCAGATATAAAATGCCTACACTGTGCATCTATTTTAATGGTTTAAGAAAGTAGGAAATGAATATTCCATTCAGCATTGTAGTGATGCAGTTAAATGACCAAAAGACAATGGATCTACTCAGATTAAGTCGAATGCTTACTTATTGTCACAGTCTAAAGGGAGACATGCTATAACACACATGGATACAGGACTATATATGACAAGCCTCTCAAACAAGACCTCATGCAACAGACTGGACATTAGTATCTTCAAACCCATGCAACACACAAGCCTCAACAGTAATTACTTAAAATCCCAAATGTGATCACTGCAGTGGTCTACAGGAACAGTAGCTGCTGATATAATGTATTATCACTGTACAGACAACCATGCAACTAGAGTTTGCAGCTCTTGTGCCTAAAAATTAACACTGTGGGAAAGACTACAAAATCACAAGGGGTTCAAGAAGACAAGTAGAGTAACAGATAGATGTTTAGCTACGGGGCAGTCAAACTAGTTGTCCCTGCTCATATAACTCACCTGTGGTGGGAATATAGTTAAGGGGGTCCACGACAAAAAGCCGATATCCCTGACTCCTTGGCTAGCATTAAAGACATTCTGAGCAACAGATTGTGAGACAGTCAAGAAACAGTAGACGACTCGAAAGAGGAGAGAAAACGGGAAGGGGGAAGGTGCTCATGTATTTTTTTGGAAGAAAAATAGCTTGGCTCTTCTGGATTTTCCAGGATAAGAAGTTGTTTGAGAAAGTGAAGAAGAGAGGACAGATTCTGAATGGAGTCACATTGGCCGGTTAGTTGTGGAGCAAAGATAAAAGGGCCCATAAGGAACTGTGAATACAGGCAAAGCCTGTGAAATGTTTGAACACTTTACAATAAGTGTACAATCATAGGCATTAAAAAGACAGAAACCCAGTTGCAGGGGTATTGAAAGTTCACTCCAAACACCTCGGGGTCATAATTTCCAAATCCACGACCAAATGACTTCAAAAAATTAAAAATAAAAAGGAAATGCGTATCGAGAAGAAACTTCCAAAAAAATTCCCCACTTGGATGATGTAGTGTGTCATGCTGTTCAGACAGAGACCTTACATGGAAGCCTCCTAGCATCTAAAGCATCCCAATGCAGAGGTGGAATTGGAGAGCAGAAGAGGTACAATTTTACACAGGAACTTTTTGTGGACCAGTGATTGCTTCATGACAGAAAACCACCATCTTTGTGTACATTCCCTGTTAATGCAATTTTATTACCACCAGTCAAATTCTTTATTCGTTTCTGTTTTGGGTTTTTTTTGTGCATATTTTGGCAGTTTTTGTGGCATGGAGCAACATGTGGGAGGAAACCTTTGTTATCACATGCTGCAGTGTGCAACCGTTAATGAACTGTGAGTGAGAGGCAATGAGGAAATGAAGACTCAACAGTGCAGACTGACCAACTTCATCACAGAATGTAATTGCTCCTTTGCTACTTATATCCCTTGTCTGTCGATCCCTGCATTGGGGTCCACTTTAATGCACCAAATATATACTGCGCAGCCATGTGAGCATGTAAACGTGTTACTGTTGTGTTATAGTAAACTTTCTGCCTTCATATGTGAATTCATGCATGCGCACTCCCAGCGGCTGTTCCTTTGCACAGTTTGTTAGTGAAAGATTCAAACTCAGTGTTGCTCAAATAGATATTTCATGCAAGAATATACCCCCAACAGTCTGATGATATACTCTGATGATTTACCATGCTTCAAGGACATTTAGGGAGTGGGTGCCAAACACAACTAGGTCCTTGAAAACCCATTATCATTAAACAACACAGATGAGCTCTTCCCCAAAATGAACAGTGCAGGAGCTTCTTGATATTCAACTGAGTCAGACTACTCAGCAGGCCTTCTTCTACTTACGTCGGCTGGGACCAGTAGGCTCCTGCCCAGGTGCTGGTTAAAAGAGAGGCACCAGGCTTCAGTGTACCCATTCATGCTGGGAACATACTTCTTTACTGTTTCATCATTGAGCCTGAGCCACACACCATCATCATTGTGGATCTAAGGGAAAACAAGCAACAGAGCAGAGCACAGCCATGCCATCCTGTTACTAAGGAAACAGGAGGGGGAGCGTCCTCATACACAGACACACTCGACAACTCTGAGGCTGCAGGAAAGTTCTTAGAAAACGACACGCTGAGGTTACAGCAGGACACAGGTAAGATGTATTAGAGAACGTCCCTAATGCCATTATCAAAGGATGGGAACGCAGATAAGATGCAGGTCTGGCAAATATACTCAATATGTGTCGCATTACAGAGCTACCAAGAAGTATGTTCCAGGTTTAATTTTAGATTTAAATGCTGCTCATGCTTTTGATTTATGGAGAAGGAACTCTATTCTTTCATGTAGCCTCAGAGTGCCTTGCAAGAGTATAAAGCAACATAAAGTAAGAGCAACAAATTTATAAGGTAGTGATCATTATTGAGAGAGGTAATTACAGATAATACAGAGAAATTATCTAAGAAAAGTTACTTGAGGCTATTAATCTAAAACAAAACTCTAAGTACTGCAGCACTTTTGATTCTGTACTTGTGATCCAAAGAAGAAGAAACAGAGAAATAGAATATAAGTAAAGACTAGTGCTCCAGATAGTATACTTTACAATATAAAAATTATAGTCTGCCTGGTCTAAGGTCAATTACCTCGTCAATGAAAGTGATGGTGCCATTGACATGCACTATGCCTATCTGTTCACTCTGCAGGGAGGGGTGACTACGCACACGCAGGCCTGCGCTGTCCTTGGACACAAATTTGCGGACCTGAGAGAAGCAGAGGGGAGATGGAGACCGTGAGCGGCAGGAGCAAAGAATAGAAAGAAGAAAACGACAAGAAATGCAGCAGGAGCAGAAAAAAGAGGAAGCAGTCCAGGTTGACAGTGGGAGATTGCATGCCACACAGAGCCTGCTTCCAAGTACACGCATACAAACAGCGAAAGATAAGGAAACTTCAGGAGCTCAATTTTCAGTAACACCAGCTGGATGAAGTTGGTGTTTATCCAATCTTTCTTCATCTCCTTATAGACTGGTGCATGGAAAGCCAGGAACACGTGTTCCAAAGGAGTATACACAACAGTGATCAAATACGCACATTGTTGCTTGTTTCCCCGTGATGAAAAGCAAAATCAAAGTGCCACAAGTTTCACAAAATGATGATGAACCCAGTGTGCTTAACGTCAGTTTGATGCATTTTCTGCATCTGAAGCAATTGGCAATCACAACTCATTTTAAAGTATTTATCAATCCCTTCTGCTTTCAGAGACTGCGAGGCTTAAATACAGTGCCAGTACACGGTATGTTTACATGCACACTATAACCTGAGTATTGTGAACAGACTCAGAGTCACAATATTTCACCTTATTATATGAACTCATCTGGTTATGGGCAACGAACTGGAAAGTGCTTTGCTTGTGTGCACATTTAGCAGAGTCAGCACCACACTGGACTCCTCTTTCCCATCACCCAATAAATGTTAAAGGAGGATTTATTCACTGGTTTACTTTGTATCTCCACTATCTTGCACTTAGAATTCATGTTTATATAAATTGCTTTCTATGGACCATATCGTGTTGTGACTACCAGAAGAGCATACAAAAACAAGGGTGCGAAAACAGCGAAAAGCCGCAAAGAGATGCAAAATAAAGTGCTGACTCTCAGTGTGAATAAAAATACTAAAAACGTTTCCCATTACAGGGAGCTCCTTGTTCCAGCTCCGTGTTCATGCCCTGGTTGGTCAAGTAAAAGAAAACTCACCTTGCTAGGCTGAGGTTCAGCCTTTGGTTTGACCATCTGAGTGCCAGGTGGTATCATGCCTTTGGGAGGGTCTTTGACTTCTACCTCCAAACCAGCATCTAAAACACAGAAAGATCTGCAACTCAACTTTGTAACATTTCAAAACAATCAATTTGTCTCAATAGCAACTACACTGTGATACACCACTTGATGGGGTTTAAGGGGATGGTGATCATTGTCAGTGCATACCCTCTACTCCTTGTGTGGGTTATACTACAGAGAACATACAGGGTTTTTAAATGGCTGTTTAGACTGACATACCTATTTCAATCCCGTCAATAGTGACGTGGATTGTATAGAGGCCGACTGCTCCTGGAGTCCAGTTAGCACTGTAGGTTCCATCAGTGTTGGCACGGATAAGCATATTCTCACTGGGTCTGTATGGAGAATTATCAATAAGTAGATCGTATCTCACTGAAAAATGTGTTTTGTTCCTGCGTTATCTCACTTACCTCTTTGGGGTGGGAGAAGCAAAGCGCAGTTCTTCAAAGGAGTAGTTTTCATATGCCTGGAACAGACACACACAGTGAGTATTAAGGTAACAACAAAAACTCTGCTCTATCAAAACAGGGTTCAATTTTAGACTAACAACTCTGTTGTTCCATAAATCAAAACTGCACCCATTGAGACACTGATCATCTTTATCTCAGTTTAATAATGTATTTCTTCTTTAACGCTCTGAACCTGAAAATTTGCCGTCATGTTTGAACAGCATGCTGTTTGTTAGAAAATTCCAAAATAACTGAGCTGTAAAAACTGTAAGAATTACTGGATTTTGACCAACTAATAATGTGTGAAATTTAAGCCCTGTCGAGAAAAAAACAACCAAATCTAAGCTAAAGATTATGATATTTCATCAAAATAATTGTATTCTATGTCTCATGTTTGCTCCAAACAGTTTCTGTAGAAAAAGAAATAAATAAATAAAACAACCAATTAGGGACCATTCGGGACTCAGCTGCTCACCAACAGTCATGTGACAAAAATTGAGCATCTTTGTCTGAGCTTGAACTGCAGGCTGTGTTCACACACAACAGATAGGAGATAACTTTTGGAAACACCTATGCTTGTCACAGCTTCTACTGTAAAGCGTAACTGACAATACTGACATAGCTACACTACAGTCACTGTAACTTCTACAGGAGGCACTGTAAGGCATATACTGCAAATCAGCTAATCTGAACAAACAGCTCCCCCCTGTGGAGAATCTGCAACCTACTTAACGTAAACGAGGGAGATGGTAAGTGAGTGAAGCACCAGTTACACAGTGCTGACCTTCATCATCGTAATAGCAATGTATCGAGCTTCTTTCACAATCATTGGCTCATATGTGGCCTCCAGCTTGGGCATCGGCAGACCTCCAAAGGTTAGGTCAGGGCCAGAAGAAGAGGGAGAGGAGCTTCCAGGTAGCCGCTGCAGCTTCTTCACATTCTCTGGCTGCATTGACTTCTTCTGTGAGACAGGTACAGCCTTGACCTCCACCTAGACATGAAATCGATAATAAACAAGTCAGAAAGGTCTGACACCGGTAAAATGCTGAATAATAACTCCTGTAAACTACTTTGGAGATTTGCAGGAAAAATTACGCTGTCATTTAATTTCTGTTTGAAGAAGCAGTGCAAAAGCAATTATCCTGACCTTCATGTTGGGAACATGCACCACATCTCCATACTGGTCTTTGGTCTGCACAACCACAGTGGCTGGCCACCCACAGCGTATATCATCTTTGTTCAGGATCAGAGATGTTTTCTGAGGATCTGCATAAGAGTCTGGCTGCAGCCACCTGGACAAAATTAAGAGAGAAAGAGTCAGTAGTGTATGTCAGATTTATAATTATGCATAGGAACTACCAGTCAAAACCTGAACTGCAAAGACAACTTTCCCATACTTCACATTTTAAGGGTAATGATGGACTAGGATTAGTAGGAGACAACCAGAACTGTGCAGTCTGAATCTCAAAAAAAAGAAACATACCTGGCCAGACGTCCTCCACTTGAGTTCTGTACACAAGTGATAAAGTCCTCAAGGAAAGAGTGCTCATTGGTTTGGAGGTGCAATGGCAGGTTCCCCTCCAGGGCCTCCAGAATGGTAGGAGAGTGAGACAAAGCCAGACCCTTCCCCAGGATCCCTGAGTGGGCTTTACACACCTGGGTGAGGGCAAAGGGGGATATAAAACGAGAAAGGCTGAGTCTTTAGAAGGTATCTGATTGCTATACCAAAAGAAAACTGTTGTCCAACCATTACGAATAACATACCTGAAGAGAGGCTTCCTCAAGAATCTCAAGATCCTCCTCCAGTTCATTGCCTGGAATTAAAAACCATTAGAATCACAAAGAGATTTATTCAAGACAGCTGCAGTGAATTCCCACATGCACCGTTTTCCATACCTATAGGGAGAGCCAGGTCTTTCTTCATTAGAGCTGCGGCACACACACTGCCCAGGTAAGCCAACTCTTTCTCTAACTGGATGATGCCCTGCAAAGTCCAAAATGCTTAGTCATAAGGGTGATTTTTTTTTTTTAATAGAATTCTCTAGAAGACCAAAAGAGTGCAGTACAGCCATGAGATCATGACACTCAGACACAATCGCCTGTTATCAAGAAAGATGGAAGATCAATCTCTCAGAGTGTCTGTACCTCATCAGGACCAGGGTTGAATTCATATCCCACAGCCACACACTTAAAGCCGTAGAAGCAAGCCTTCTCATCCTTCACATAATCGGAGGCAGTTTCAAGGGAAAAGAGAACTTCGTTTCCTGAAAGTAGAGAGGATACATACAGTCTTGTAAATGATCATTGGTAACCTAATGGCTGTCTGCCATGACAAGTGACTCAGTAAAGCATCATTAAGGAGAACAAAGCATATACAGGGTGACAACAATTCATATCAATGAACTACAGCTGGGTTGTGAGAACATGAAAGATTAAGAATGGTATTACAATCCAATCACCACTTTCTTTTATTTATTCAACATCATACAATACATTTTATCATGAATACTGCAAGTGCTCTCAAAATAAACAAATGAATATACTGTCCTAATACAGAATATGTGTCTTCCTGCTATGTGTTGGCCTGTCTCTATGCCTTTTATGGTCACCATAGTGCAGACAATTTAGGGACTTTCTTGTCTAAACTTCCCCTGTCAGGATTGTAGTGAATCACCCTGGGTCATGAACTTGACAATGTCATAGAGACTTAAGGCATAGGGCTTCTGCCAGTACAAATTACCTTGGCAGAGATGTTACGATCCTGCCCAGAATATAAACGCTGCGGAATTGAGATTGACAAAAAGTAGACAGCTAATTCTCATACATATAGCCAAATGTTAGGAACAAGGTAACTGGTAATGAGATATTATGTCAGCTGGAATGCATGCTCATTATCCTTTCAATTAATGTTTGGCATGACTAATTCTAGTTACTAAGTTCTCCTTAGATGAAAACTGCATTGCCATATGCAACTTTAATGCTTATTAATGTTACTATGACTTTTAAGTACAAAATATTAACATTATCATTCAACTGTCCAACATGTTTTTGATATTATTTCAAAAAGCGTTTTCGAAAGTAAAAGCAATTAAATGCAACTGTGCATCCACCAAAAGATCAATGTCATATTGTAAAGTAAAGACATTTAGTATTTGTTGATTGTATAATAAAGTTTATTTTAAATCAACTTTTGTGTCTATTTTTGTCTTGTATGTTAAGTTTTAAAGTTCAGTAAAACGTGGCAAGGCACATAAGGTATCCCAATTGTTCCCATGACATAAAGAGAAACAATAACAGCTGTTGTAGCAAACTTTTTGGGGTACTTTCTTTTTACTCCACTGCTATATTTTATGTGGATTGCCTCTTTTAAGTCTTCTGGTTTTAGAAGTTTTTGTTGTGATTCTGCTATTGCTAAAGAAATAACACTGGTGCAGTGCTTAAAGTTGCATGTACAGTAATAGTTGTTTTTTTACCTGGCAGCACGAGGACGGTGGTCGGCCAGCCTGTGGAGCCCGAGAACTTCTTCAGCTCCGTCCAAGTGTTGATGGTGTCATGGATCAAGGGTTTGCCTCCTAGGTTGGACAGGTGGAGCGTTCGGCTGGGGATGAGCAGACGCAGGACGTCCTCTGGCTGTGCAGTGCCACACTGTGGATCAAACTCAATGGTGGTCCAACGAACACAGTCTGGGAATGACACCTGAGCCAAAGTCAGAGGAAAAAAGATAAGTAAAGATGAAAGTAATATGAATTTCTCTCTCCAAGTTGCTTCCGTTAGTATGCCAAAAGACATCTCACCCTGTACTGAGTGACACCAGCTTGTTTGTAAGGGTGGTCGCTCTCAATCACTGAGTAGTGGTTTGAGGTGGTGCAAGCTGACAGGCCCTGCTCAGGCTGGTTTCCAGTGGTGCTGTCTGTTGACTGATTGGGGTTGAATGTGGGTGGGGCGTATTTTTGGTTGAGGGCAGATACAGCTGGGAGCAGCTCTTGAACAAGTCCAAAGACTTCAACAGCAGCCTAGAAGAAGAGGAGACATTCTACCTCACACAAAAGTCCCATAGGTGAGAAACATTTAAAAGGATCTCCTCTCCTGGTTTGAACTCTTACCTTAGGTACAGATGCGGCTACAGGGCCAATGTAGGCCAGGATAAGAGGCAGGAGCATAGAGAACAGGCTGGAAGAACTTAACAGCTCAGGGATATCATCCACTGGAGACAAAAAAGGACAAAAATAATATTGAAGTGAGGCTGAACAGATCAAGCTTCATGAGTGTCTACAGCAACTACCAATGCTTTTGTGACACACGTGTAAGTTGTGCTTACCATCAACAGCAAAGGCCCTGTGCAGGAGGTCCTTTGCAGCTCTGACAACAGCACTGACAACAGACAGAGCTCTGCTACAGTTTTTGTCCTCCTCATTAGCTTTGCTTAGCAGCTGAGACTGGAGGTCCCCATCATACTCACTCCTTCAGCCACAAGACAAAGTCGAGTCAGCAAAAAAAACCCAAACCAATAGCTTTACATATGTGATATTAGAAAATGCTGCCTTTATGCATACCTGTAGTACAGAATCTGTGGGATCTGTCCTCTGGTTTGGTTAGTCCCATTGCTACTCAAGCTGCAGGTGCTGAAGGTGAAAGATACACCATCAGAGCACTGCACCGTTGTCATGCCTCCGTCCCCATTTGCCGTCCGGCTGCCGTAGTTTCGTAACCGAACTGCATACTTGACCCCTTCCTGTAATTGCGGACAATCATTCAGAAAGCATATGCATTACAACAAGATCCAGCAACAGCATGATGTAAGCTAGGCAACTGCTACAGGTATTTTATGTCACAAGAAACAACAACAAAAAAAACATATACATATTATCCTGTGGAGATCTTGTATGTACCTTGAGTGGAACAGCCTTGTCCAGGCGAATCTCAGCAATGTCACTGGGAGAATCATCAGTGCTGTAGGTGCCCTTCACCAGTTCCAGAGACGTCCATCTGTGGGAATGTGCTGAATCACCTGGGTGCTCTGTCTGCGCCTGAAGGGTGAAGGAACATAAGAATAGTAATGATTGTAAACTAGTGAAGCAATAAAAGAAAACACAGCAATCTTGAGAAAAAATAGTCATCTAAAAATGGTTTATAATCACTTACATCATCAGCCAGCACCTCTAGTTCATACTCATGGATGCCCCCTCCTCCATAGACGCAGACGCCCACCAGCACAACGCCTGGCTTGTCCACTGTCAGACAGATGGCATCGGGAGAGCCGTTGCCCGTGTTCCAACTCCGGCCCTGGCTTGTTTTGGTGAAGCGGTTGGGAGATGCTTTCACAGAGTGAAGCGAGTTCAGCCCGTCGACCTGATAAACAAGGACACTTTAAGAAATGTGGCCAAACATATCCAACCTATTGCATAATCACACACGGTTAATGAACATGTTGGGTGAAAAATACAAAAAGTTTTACTAAAAATCTCCATCTATGTCTTCTGCATGAAAATCGTCCTTAAAAAACAGCATTCCTACCACAAGGAAGCATTATTAAAAACAAAGCATAAAAAGAGCAATACATTTCAAAGTAATAGATGCCATCTAAATGTGAAAGCCAGCAAAGTATTTTATTTCAAGACAAATGGATGATCTCTAAAACATAAAATGAAATCATCTGAAAAAAAAACTTTGAAATAAAAACAGCTCACGCTTGACATGTATTAGGTAATAAAAAACTACTACTATTTATATCAGCCTGCTGACTTCAGAGAGCCAGACACAGCTGTACAGGGACCTATCCAGGTACTCGGAGGAAGGGGAGGGGGGTTGTTTCCCTGACAACAGACTGGGGAGAAAAACAGTGGTGTCGAGGGCTGCCGTCAAGTGACGTTGCTATGGCAACAGGAGCTAAAGAGTCCTGACTGCAGTACATGGGTATGCGCATGAACCGGGAGAGTGCTGATAATTAAATGAAGAGTGTGAGAGAGGGAGGGCGAGAGACATCAGCCGCTCCCACTTAATGACTCAGCATCCCGTTAAAACAATACAGAAAATCCAGTGCCCCCCCCCCTTCTTTGTGTTGCCGTTTTTTGGCAACAGTAAGCACACCGTGTCTGTCACTGTGAAAAGTTACTTCGATAACAAAAGACTTCTAAGTAAAAGGAAATGGCATGAGAAAAGAAGAAAGAAAAGGAATGAGGAACAACTTGGCCTGAGCGACAGATCTAATCTAAAACTTGTAAAGCTGCACCGTGATGATCCTGATTTTAGCAGAATTGGGAGTGGACACAACTGTAGTCCAAGCTGTTTGAAAAACAACAATGAATGTGACAGACAGAAATGATTACAACATGAATGCCCAGAGAAGAGACAATACAGGGTAACAAAAAAAGACACTGCAGATGACAGTTCTGTTCATGTTCCTGAAAAGAAAGCTGTTCAAGAGCACACAAAGTGTTTGTCCAAGCCAAGCCCCATGGCCTGACATTCAGGCTTTTAATGTGCGTTGTGTAGGTGACAGAGTGATGTTAGTTACCTCAGAGCCCAGGGCAGAGGCAGTGAGCTCAGAGACGATGGAGGCCAGCAGTCCACAGGTGTTTGAGACTAGGTGTGGAGAGAACAGCTCCACTTCCTTCCTCAGACTCTTCCTCACTGGCAGCACAACAATCACCAGCATCTTCTCCAGTACTTCTCGGAAGCTGGTCATGCCCATCAGGTTCTCCTCCGTCTAAAGGAGTAAGCAGTAGAAGACGTTTGACATCCCAATTTTGATATTTTTGGGGAGTAATCTGTGCTGTTTAAATGAGAACTTCGTCAATTATATAGCACATTTGAAACAACAGCCAATGAGCCAAAGTGCTTTCCAGTACAGAAACAAGATAGGGTGGCAAATTTACTTAACAAGTCTAAATATTAGGATTAATATCTCACAATGTTTTTATTATCTAAATGTACCTAAGAAAAAAAAATCTCCAAGTTAAGACCCTACAATATTACTAGTATATGTAATACAAAATACCCTCACTTACTTAAACGTTAAGGTTAAGACCTTACAAAAATATACACAGAAAACCCAGGGAATCCAAAGATTCCCTTGAAGCAAGCTCACTGACAGTCAGTGCAGAGAAAGAAAATCCTGATAAACAGCAGAACCAGGCTTTAGTCCAGATACTGCTGATGTGATCAAGTGTGAAAAACTCACATGGCTTAGTTTCTCCATATGGGCCACCAGCAGGGGGAAGCGGTGAGCAAGAGCAGAGTCATTCTCTGTGCTGACTTGTTTGACCAGTGAACGCAGCAGCACTTCCCCGTCATACGCAATGGGCAGGATGGACGTCAATTTGACGGAGGTGTTACACAGAGCAGACATTACGGCTGCCAGCAGACGGCTGCTGGATGTGCGGAAATTGGCCTCGGCAATGTCCTGAAATACAGAGAGAGCAAGAATCAATGATTTATTTTTCCATGGTACTGACACTCTAATTCAATCAGTAACATTATTGGGAAGAAATGGTTCCCAATCACCCAAAGCAAAATGCAAATTAGCATTTTCAAGTGCTCTTGTGCAATATATCTAAAACTACTGCCTAAAAGTAGAGCTTAAATTATCAGTTTATTGAATATTCATTTAAATAATTCATCTAGAAAAAAAAACCCATTTTCAGGTAGTCAAATGTGAGAATTTGCTGCTTTGCTCTTATATTATTGTAAATAAGTATATGAAAAGCATTTGCCTGGTCAAGGCAGTTGAGCAGATCACAGAGACAAGCCCACTGCAGAGCTGGAGTTGGGTAGAATGAATGGAAGCAGGCAGTGAAGGTGTTGTGGCATTCCTGCAGCACAGCTTCCAGCAAGGTAAGAGGCTGAGACAAGTAGCCCTGAGGGTCATTGTCCAGCTTCGTCAGGCAGTTGTCCATGCCTTCTGAGAGGATCTTCTTCAGCAGACTGCGTGTCTTTCCCACGCACTCTGCCAGCTTGCTCGACTCCTCCACCACAGCTTTGGTGCTGGCTAGAAATCAAACGACAAAAAAGACGAGGAAAACAATTTGAGACATGATCAGAAGACACAGAGTTCAACTGAATTGTACTTTTGAAATAAACACTTCCTGAAGTTTAACTAACCAAACGATAAAATGTGTTGGCAGTGCTTATTCTTTCACTATTTTATATGCTTTCATAGTAATAGAGTACGTGAATACTATAAAATTCATGTAATATGCAACAACAGTTTGAGTAGGACTGTGATGTTTTTTGTGCATTTGCATAAAGTGCATTTTATTTCTCTGTTTTCCTACCTGCAATGGGGAAGATCTCACAGATGTAGACCCTGAGCAGGCGGAGGCAGCACGTGCCAACAAAGCGAAGTCTCTCCAGGTCTAGCAGGGTGGCTGTGTACTGGAAACCCTTCAGCCCTCGTAGCTCCTCCACACCCAAAACCAAGGTGGTCCAGCTCCAGTGAAGGATGCTGAGCAGAGACTCGAAACATTCCTACGAAGAGACAGCATCGCATAGAGTAAAACACAGTCGAACAAAGTACTGCAAAAAAACAACTCATCAGATAGAAGCAAAACCGTATTCAAAACATAGACACTTTACTCACCACTGAGACTGTACGAGCGAATGAGCGTTTCAGGATATGGACTGGTTCACTGGTCTGCTGTTTCCCCTTCGATGCATTTCCATCATTTGAAGGAAGCCTAATATTAAAATGTAAAGAAAGAATCATTTATTTGACAAGTCTATAGACAACAAAAGCGTAAATCAAAATGTAACAAATTTGTACTTGCCTGTAAAGGAGCTGAGGTATTTGACCTGCATTGACATCTGTACCGTTGTTTGACTTTTTAGAGCTTTTGAACTGAAAGACCACACTAGGAAAAAGGGAATAACAAAAAAAATAATCAAGACCAGCACTCTACTTTAAATATTATTAACAAGAAACGTGACCAATGGACACTTTAAAAAAAAACAAAAAAAAAAAAGATATATTGACTTCTTATCTAAACTGTAAATCAAGTTTACCCATCATCAGTAGTGATGGTAGCCTGTCCATGAGATCCGCAGTCGCTGCTGGGACCAGACACTCGGGCCCACGCTACATACCACCAGCCGAGCTGCAGCAGCACCGGCTCATCAAACATCATTGCATATTTCTCCCTAAAAATAAAAAAAGACCATGAATCATACCGATCAAAGTAGATCACATCATTCCTTTTTCCTTACAAAAATACCTGCAGGAACATAAGGCGAACATCATTTCAAATGATGCGTTAACTGTACCTGGCAGCACAGTCATAAGCTAGAACATCGGTCTCAGCCAGCAGATCACCGTCTGTCTCGTGGTCGCCGCCGTCAGGTCCCAGCTCAAACAGCTGCACAACAACAGAACTGGGTTAATATTATTGTAAACGGCTGTAATTTGAGACAAGGATAATCCATTGAGTTTATATTATCCTCCAGTAGTACTTTAATCATTTTAGGAGATTTATCTATTGCAATGCAAATTATTGCAGCTTTGCATTAATTATAGTCACAACATTTTACTAGCTTTGCATTTCTTAAAAATATTCAGTAAGATTTGCAGCAGAAATATGTCAACTGACAACTGAGACACCCGTATATTGAATTTACATCAACGCATGCAATGGATGTGCCATAATTATGACAATGATGAATAAATGCTTGATTTGAACAACAAACACATACCATAAAAAACATCAAATGTTCAGAAATGTGTCTGCTCACCTTGATCTTGGCAGTGTACTCCCCTCGTCCGCCGAAGAGGCCCAGCCCACCCAGCAGGATGTCTGCATCAGCACAGAAGCGGATGGCCTCCACAGAGTGGGCCGAATAACCCCAACCACCACCGTGACCTACAAACATCACATACGGAATCAATGAGGCTAAGCAGGGTACAAAAAGGCTCAGTTGTTTATCCAGTATGACAATTCAGTTAGCTGTGTACTAAGAAAGGTAATCATCTAATTTGAACTGAATCTTTCATATTAAAAAGCTTTGACTAAAAAAAAAAAAAAAATGCAAATGTCCCATCTCAATGTTATTTGTTTTGTACAAAGAGTCCACTAACTCTCGAAGCGGTTCACCACGCTGTAGTCCTCCTTGGAGTAGACCTTCATCACTGCCTGGGTTTCTTCCTCTGCGCTGGCTACACCCATCTTCAGCTCCTGCATGGCTGCTAACGTGTCCAGGCAACCTAGGTGAAAACCGGAGTACACTTCTGTTTAGCAATGAACGACAATTAACAGAAAGCCTCGTAACATTCTTGCAAACACATCATATGCTTGCCGACAGTCAAGTCATTTTTCTCCTAAAAAGATTGAAAAACAGTGCTACAACAATTTAAAACAAAAAAAAAATTGAAATAAAAATCTTACAGTGATTACTGTTCAGACTAAGGTTGCCACTGCCTCTTTCATGAGGGGTGCCTACGAGCAACTACTCAAATTTTTTGAAGAACAATTTTTAATCTTGGAGCCTGGGAGCCACATAGACAAATCTAAAGTCAGTGAACTAGACAGTGGTTAACACCTGGTTTTAAGCAGTGCAAATGTCTAGTTTTACTCTATAAAACTTAACAGATGTGTTGTAAGAAATATGAACATATATATGTAAGACATTTACAAAAAAATCATGAGACACATCAGCCATTTGTCACTGCTAAATGGCTGCTGCGCAGGATTACCGAGGATGTGTAGGGCTCCGTGAGAGCGAGTGGTGGTCGCATGTGATCCTGATGGCAATGCAAGCTCAGGACTGAGGATGCTACAGCGAGCTTGTAGATCTGTTGCAGAGGGCATCCTGGCATCAGCTATCACTGCATTGTAGCACCACATCTCCCTTGAGGCTGGCAAAAACCTAGAAGCACACAGAGAGCAATGCGACAAGGATTAAAAATGTGTTTTAAAAAAAAATAAACCTACAAGTCATTTTTGTATGCTACTGTTTGACTAAATCGTGAAAATTGGGGATAGATACTGACATTACCCTAGAGACAAATGATACATCGTACATTAAACAGTCATTAAGCCCATTTCCATTTTATTACTCTGCGTCGTGACTGGACTGACCTCCATATGACGTCATACACTGGGTCCAGACACAGGCCAAATCCCTGCAGGTCCTCCTGCTCAGAGTCGTTGAAGGTTCTGCAGCTTCCATCCATTTTGTTGATAAGCAAGCATTTAAATGGAGGTGGCTCAGACACAGAGGAGGGCACAAGGCCAATGATGTGTTTGCTGGCAAAGATCTCCGAAGTAGCTAGGACATGGGAGTTGATGAGAGCCTCATCGATCCGCAGGAACGTCTGGTCTCCGCTGGCACCTATCCAGGTAGCCTTTCGTCCATATTTGGCACCAATATTGGGCATGGGAGATGGCTTGGCATTCCAGTAGGGCATGTCCAGGATGGGCCGGCCCAACTGCCCTTTCTGGGAAACAAGGAGACGTATTCGCTTTCAAGATTTTGACACAAACAGTGCAAGATATCTGTCCTGCAATGATTACAGACTGTATCATAAAAAAAATATTTGTCTTACCGAGAAGCTGCCAAATGTGAAGACCTGCCCATCCATGAGGAGAACAGCCGTGTGGTTACTGCCTGCTGTCACCTGGACACTTGGACCTGGAAGGGCTTGCACCAGAGTTGGAGAGCCCCTAGCAGGCAGACATAGTACATTAAATTCAACGTACTGACAATATTTACGACAATTAGTAATGATTAATAACAACAATTAATTGAAATAATGTGGGTAATGTCTTTCTATGATTTGCATTTTTTACATATCTGTCTGTTCTGTTACAACTACGTGCAAATGAGAATGCTATTTTCCCCAATAACTATTTTCTATGTTACAAATGAAGACTTTCACTTGAGTATTTATCACAATTTTTTATACCTGGAGTTGACATCTCCATGTCCGAGCTGCCCATGTTGGCCGTAACCAAACGTGTAGACATCTCCATTCTCCATCAGCACCACTGTAAAGCAACACAGCCATGTCCGTTATTTTCTCACTTTCTTCACATCAAGGTCAGCTTACTATTGTAAGCTGCTTTTAAAGAAATGCCTGAAATAATATGCTAATACGGGTATCCTGGAGACTGACCAGAGGCAGCCATTAAGGAAAAGAACCCACCTGAGTGGTGAAAACCGCAGCTGACCTGCACAGCTCTCAGCTCGCAGTCAAATCTCACTGCCCCTGGGGGGTAAGTGGTAATTTTGCTGGCATCCTTCTCTCCGCGCTCACTGCTACCATCTAAAAGGCAAACACCAAAGTCAGCACGTTTGAGCAGAGAGTGAAGTTTAGTAGCAGCTTTAGAACGCCGTGGTGGATGTCTCTGCACAGACCTGGAAAACAGGAGCTGGAGGGGGGAAAAAGGAGGACTCAAAAAAAAAAAAAAAAACAAGGGGAAAAAAAGGGGGGAAGCATGCTGAAATAGAAGGGTGGGATTCACACCTCTATAACAGAAAGGCTTTTGGAAACCAGTCCTATTATAGATGGACAGACTGTTTTGCAAAGAATTTGAGTTTCTTTTTTGAACATCTGTCTGTGTATAATGAGGAAGATGGAGTCTGGTTTACCCTGAGCCCTGCAGGTTGTCAAAGTTTTGTTGTGTGAGTGAAAAAGGTTGGACAGAGCACCATGCATCACAGTAAATATAATGACTGTCAATACGTTTTTGGACCAGGAACCAGCTCAGTGTAGTTAACCTTTGTAACAGAGACCACACAGATGAGACAACAGCTTAAAATTTCAATAATTTCAATAATTTACAGTAAATATTGACTGGTTCATGGCCCAAATAATGAAAGAGTCGGGTTAAAAGTTTAGCTCATGGACAAAACTCTCAATATTAGTGAGTACACAGAAGGGCTACTAAATGATACCTTAAAACAAAAGCTGTTTTCTTTGACAGGAACATCAATATAGGGGGATTTAGAGCGACCATTCATGAGTGTAAAACCATGAAGAAGGATGCTCAGGGGACATTCTCTAAATGAGCTAGCCTTTCAACTGTGCATAAACCATAATGGAAGGTTCCACAAAAGGAAAGTTATTCAGCAAACAGCCTCAATTTTTAAAATGATAATAAGGGTGAAGCCACAGCTGTTCTGAAATACAATATACAGGGTCAGACATTCATTCATAACAGTGGATATGAGAATGTTTTTCAGAATATACATGTTCACGGGAAGCCTAACAAGGGCACGATGCTATTAAAGCTAGGCACCAAACATCTGGCCCCACCAAAAAAAAGTCCAACAGCCATCTCAAACCAGAAAGAAAAGTCACAGCAGCAGCAGCAGTACAGACAGGAAGATGTAGACCTGCACTAGCTGCTTGTGATATCTGTGCAGAGAATGAACGCTACAACTGCATCTTTTTTATTGTTTTTATAGTTATGTTTTGTCTTTGACATTTTCAAATTTACATTTTGTATAACCGAATCATATTTTGCTTGGAATAATAAACTTCACGAGGATATAACAGTCGCATTGTGGTGTGTCCTCAATCCTCCAAGATTGTCCTGGTTACTTTAGAAAGAGTAAAAAGATGCTTCCTCGCAACCACATTTTGCTTTTCCAAAAGAAAAAGAAAAAGAAAAACATCAGAGGGCTCATATTCGGAGGCGAAAACAAGCAAACAAAAGTATAACAAGGCAACTAAAAATATAAGATGACTGCGCTCTATTTTTCTGCTCAACATTTAAATAATGAATGAAGGTGTTACTGAAATCATCCGGCCCAGACAAGTGACTGTTTCTCTAGATAATTACCATGTAATGTGGCTGAAAAGCTTAATGTTGTGCCAAGTTTCTAAGGTAGAGATTTCTGAGCCATTTCCATGAAACATCCATTTTCCTTTCCTCAGATTTTTCAGTGTGTCAGTCATGAAAGCTTGCTCTCCCTGGTGATCCCTGTTGCGTCTGCTTGTAATCCTGCAGCTGTATCTATGAATTAACAAATCGACTGCTATGGGAGTGATGGTAAATCCAGTTAGACAAGGACATTGATTTCCACTCGTGTCTAAACAACAGTGGTGGGAAGAGCAGACATCCTGTTCCATGGATTAGAACCTTCTAAACCAGAAAATGAGCAGAACAGACCAAATCTCCATTGTGCCTCAGTCTTTTTCTGTGTTACAATAATGAACCTAAATGCGAAGGGTAATCGGCCTGTTGAGAGTGATCTTTAACCCGTTCTAAAGACTTTTATCCCCTGTGAGTCACAATGAGTCTTCCTTGCCCGCAGGCTACATTGTTTGTTACCATGAGACCTGGTGAAGACACAAGAGTCCTGCCTTCAGAGAGTGAGAGAGGAGGTGGGCGGGACAGCCAGACTGGGAAATGAGTCAAAGGGGTGTCTCTGCACCCGTTGAGTTAGTGAAGACCATAGTACCTTTGTGCTTGTCCCGTTTATGCCTTAGTGCCTGAAGGGGTCTTATTCTGGCTAGGGCCTGCTCACGCTGGTTCATAAAAATGGGACCAGGAAAAACAAGGGGGCCTGGGGGAGAAAGAAACTTTCACATGCATGCACAATGCTCACAAATGGGAAAGAACACATGATAATACTACACCACAACAATACACACACACACACTGAAAAATTATATAGACACAAGCAAGAGGGAGGTCACCAAGGCACAACACCCGAGCTCACAACAGCAGCTGAGATTTAGAAACTATAAAGGGATGGACCTAATGTTTGAGGTTTTAGTCTATTCATTACACCCATCCCAGACGCCAGTGTCCCTGTGCCTATGCTGAATGGGCTAACACAGAAAGCCTAACTCTCTAAATCCAAAAAAAAAAATAAAAAAACCCACACAGACCTTCCCTTAACACAGGCTCCTACTGTCTAGCTACGATCCATACCTCTTCCCTCCTCCAACCTATGCCGGCGGTTGATCCTCTGTCGCTTCTCCTCCTGACGGATCTGAATGTGCTCCTCGATGTTCACTCCTGGAGGGGGAGGGACAGGCACAGCTGAAAACACAAAAGGCCGCAGGTACAGGCAGCCCAGACAGGATGCAGGAGGAGGAGGAGGGAAAACGAAGCAGAGCAGAACAAAACAAGACACACATCAATGAATGATGGAGAGACGTGATGGAGAAGCAATGACTCTGCACAACAAAAGGATTATGACGGAGGATGAGCAACGACAAGTGCACGAAATACTGTATTCAAGCGAATGCAACAGACAGTGTGACGTGTAGCATAAGCGATGTGCTGGCATAGCTCAGAAAGATATACTGCTTGCACACATCCCTGGTCAAGACAGTTATTTATTCTGATCAGATATGGAGAACACAATCTATTCCTACTAGATTCCAACATGCACATAATTCATCAGATTTTGTGGGTTTAGGTGAAATTTAAACAAACGGTGCTTTGGCTGAAATGCATGTACTATATGAGGGACAGTGCAAAGAATGGAACATAAAGGGTCCTATTGTCATGAGAGCACAATGACCAGCGCAGGTAGCATTCCAACTGTTTCACAGTTTCCTGACCTTGAGGATGGAGGTTCATAAAAATGAAGCAGCGTAAAGAGTTTCGGTACAAAAAATGTGTCAGACTTAAATATTTTAGAATCACATCTGTGGTGATTTTATGCCACAAGGAAAACCTAATCTTTGGAGCAAATGCACATCAGTGATGAAATAATGCTTGTATGTAATCCAAGTAAACTATTAAATGAATCAATTCTTCAACCAGGACCACATTTGATGAAGCTACAGCGCAAACAGCATTTATCTTTCACTTAAAACAAGGAATTCTAACAATAATCGTGATGTATGGCTGATCTGAACTTCTCCTTCATTTCATTAAATTGCTGTGGACATTTGAAGGCAGTTGTGTTGACAAAACTGCAGCGTCTAATTCAAAAACAGCCACACCAGAGTGCAGAGCTGTTGAGTACAGTTGTCCACTGTATTTACTTTGATTAAATCACCTGCAAATGACATCATGCTGCTGCAGAATAACAGACTGGTCCATTATAACTTAGTATTCTCTTGTTTGTGGGGGAGATGTCGGCTTACAGTGGCTCATCATTCCTGCTTGTCACCGCCTCCAGTCCAGCTTCCTTCTTAACAGTCATGGAGTTTCACATTATATTCTTTATATGCTTAATGCAGATGCTGCTGTGTCGCATTTGATATGGCGGCTTACAATTCACAGTACAGTAGAAATAAACCTGACATAGCAGCAGATTGGTGCAATCATCAGCTTCTTTGATATTTTTTACAATTAATTTTTATCATTATTGTGCAAATCAAGCAAAAACCAGAACCATCTGCTTTTGGCTGCAGGTTTGTGGTGCTACATTGTGCAGCTCTGCACCATCCAACGACAATGATTTCCTGGAAAGGCTGCTTCTTTATTTGTCACTGTAATTGCCAAAGCTGTTTTAGTGCCATGAGACCAGTGATGTGATGTGTGCTGAGTGTATTAGTTAATCCGCACACCCTCTGATCTATATTTCCCTTCATCCACCTCTTTTGCCCTTTGCACTGCTTCACATAAATGAACCAACATGGCATGTGCACTTGGAGACGACCATAGGGAGTGCATCTAAGACCTACTTCCTTGTCTTTGTAATTGTGCACACATGAAAACTGGGCTTTAAGTCAAATAGGATCTGCTGGCATACCTAGCAGCAGGTCCAATGGAATCATCTCCTTTACAGCATCAAAGATGCCTCTCTGCCTGGCCTCCTGACCGTCAAGCTCCCTGGCACAGGCTTTGCAACAGCCACATGCTGAGCAGCCAGACTCTCCAGACCCACAACCACAGATACTGGTTGACATGTAAATACACAGACACAAACACAGACAGAAAGAATATTCATATTATAATGTGCAATTTATCCAGAAATGCAATTTAAAAAGATCATCCCATCAGTCAGATGAGTATTTTTTTGATTTTAACTGTACAAATTGATAAATCCAAATGCTGTACGGATACTAAAATGACCACCGTCACGCTTCCAAATACATGTGTCTTACCCTCCTGGTACTCTGTCTGGTCGTCCACTGCTGACACAGCTGGCACCGTAGCCAGTGCAGTCTCCACACACCGTGCAAACCATGCACTGGTCCAGCTTCCACTTGTGCATGCCTGGCTGGCACATCATGCTCTTCTCTTCCTTCTCCTCTAGCTCATCCTCCAGGTCTTCATCCATGGCTGTGGCCATGCTCTCCACACCAAACGCTACAGCAATACACACACAAACAGGACAGCCATCAGACTGAGCAAAGAAAATATGTGGATGTGTAAGGCTCAATTGTGCTGTTGTGTGTATGTGTTTGTCTCGGTTCGTCCATCTGCTCACCTTTCCCTGCTTGGCTCATGGCTCCGGTGTCTCTTCCACACTGGCCCTTGTTATTCACTCCAAATGTCCACACTTCACCACTCTTGGTGAGAACACATGTGTGAGCCTTACCCATGGCAACCTGAGTTACAAAGTGACCTTTGAGGTCTGTCACCTGGCCTGTGGAGAGGAGAATAGTGATTATGATGAAAGTGAATAAAGTTATTTCAAAAATAAATTATGACAAAGTCTTGAATCTGTCTTTATCTAAGCAACAAACAAAGTACTGAAATAGCTAAGAACAATTCTGTATAGCTGAGACTTTGAAGTAACTCACAGGTACTGTCACTGTAAATAGCATCTTTGCCAAACATGTAGAGCTCCCCGTCCTTGGTGACAATGCTGCTGCTGCCATTGTTGCACGCTGTATACACAGCTGTCTTGGTTTCTAATTTGATCATCTTCTTGGGCTTGTATGGCTTGGGCTGTCTGCGACTTTTAGCTGCAAGAGAAATAACAGACATCACGTTCAGATATTCAGCTGAGTTGGCTTGGATTCAGTGTTTAACAAACACTGAACAGAATTCGTTGTTGAATATTTGAAGACCAATTGAAATCATCTTACTTGATTCTCCGTCTTCTCCTTTGCTGGCAGAGCCGGTGAAAAACACACTTCCATCTTCAGCTACAAGCAGTGCATGAGAACCATCATGGCCAACCGAGAACTGGACAATCTTTGGAGACTTTGTGACAGGTAGTTCCACCCATTTTCCTGCTGATGGGCCACCCTGCTTTATACCCAGGCTCTGGTATTTTCCTGTGTAGTAGATCTGAGAGAAACACAAGGAGAGATGTTCAAACATATACTTAAAGAGAGAAAAAAGATTAGGGGTTAAAATATTGCTCTAATTGCAGTCATTGCTGAGGAGTTGAGGATGAATTGTGTACAACTGCTGATGGAGCGTGCTTGTCAAATATTTAGCAGGGGATCATTTGCTTGCCCTTTATGACAGAATGCTCACTGCGCCAAAACAGTGTCCTTAAAAAGATGAACAAGGACCTTGCATTTTTGACACACTGCTATTGTCAGTCAAAACAAACCCTTAGCTAGTGTGTACACTTTAATCATTCAAATATAAGGGCTTGTGATGACACAAGTTTGTTGCAAGGATTGTGAGGGATTTTTTACAACTCAAAGCATCTGATATTCACTTTGGAATTTGCATAATTTCAACAGCACCTCACGTGAGTGAACAGCAGATATCTGTCAATAACATCACGTGTCTGGCACAATGTCCAGTCCAAGTGATGAGTGAACTTTGCTTAAAGATACAGGTCAGCTGCTCCTATTTTTACCCATCCAGCTGGTCTGGGTTAGGGTAATCTGCAGATAAAGTGTGCCGTGAGATTAGGCCTCTACGCAGACACAGAAATGTGCAATAGGCAACTGCCGTGGACTGCTATCTACCAAAGAAGCACCACACCTACAAGCAAAGGCACAAACAACCACACCCTTCAACACACCCCAAACCACCTACATAGTTTGCATTCTCATCTTATTAAGACAATCTGCAGAAAAATGTTAAATATTTTCTTAAACAAAACATTGGATCCCTACAGTGACTGGGTGTACTATGCTAGATTACACAGATCCTACAGTCCTAGTCAAACAGTATACTGAGCCAATTCCTCACACAGCCTGTGCACACTGAGAAAAACATAAAATCTATGATGTTTCAGCTATCATTGTTAAAATTGGTGTTAATACCTGCTGTTTCCTGGATTCCTACTACCACCACTGAGTGCAATACTCCAAATGCCATTTTATAGGCTTTATAGGCTCCCAACGCATATAACTACTAACAGGGGTTGGGTCCAGAGCACTAAAAAAAACAGATTACTTTGTATTATTTAAAGATAATTTAGCTTAGAGAGGGACCAAATATTTCCAAAACATAAAGACGTGTCTTATTATTAGGTTTAGTACAGCCTGATTTTGGAAATTCTGACTGTAGCTAACGACACACAGATGTTAGGAACTAAGGGAATGTTGATGTTGCACGATGGGCTGAAAGAAGAAAACACAATTCATTCTGAGCTTTTTGTCCCCACAGGTTCACCCTCTAAAGTGTCGGGTCTGTCATTAGCAAGACAAAAGCTCTCACGCTCAGCAGTTGAAGCTGTTCCAACTTTCATTTTTGTTAAACATTTTAGACACACCACCACTCTCACCTTTCCCGAGGCAGTTTTCATCAGAGCAAACTCCCTGCCTGCTCCAAGCAATGCTGCCTCTTCATCAAAGCCTGTGCCTGAGAGAACAACATACTATTTAGAGCCAAATACACAAGGAGATAAGGTTGGAAAGTAGACTGCTTTTTATTCCTCTGTGTTTTGAACAATTTCTGACACATTTTTTACCTTGTACACACACACACAAACAGCATAAAGTGCCCATAGCAGATGTACAGAAGCATATGACAATCACAGCCTCACAAATACTAGCAAATTTTGTATCACTTACTGATGATGTGCAGGTCCTTCTCGAGGTCAAAGAGAGAGATGCCGCAGGCGTGCAGACATTTCCTTGCCAGCTTCAGCTGCAGTTCCTGCTGCAGGGCCGGGTCTGAACTCATAGTATAGATCCGCACCACAAAACCATCCTGTAGGAGTCGGGGACAGCAGGAGGAAATGCCGCTTAGCATCACAACACCACATTGCCAAAGTGTGGCATTCAGAGTTCTTCCAATACAAAAAGCTCCCAGTTTAATGAAGACATATCGCTGTTAAGTCATTACTGGGCCTTACCCACACACATATAGTTGTAATTAATGTGCTGCAGGAAGACATTAATTACAACTTTATTGCATTCATGGGTATCTCAACGGGAGCTGCAGTATGTTTGGGTCAATGCACTGAGGGTGTGGCTTGGCACTACAAAATCAGTGCATACATGTTTTTAAAACCTCTGTCATGTCAGTGGTTATGGTCTAACCATTTATGTTTAAAACATCATGTAGTAAGCAACATCTCTCCACAGCTTCATTTGGCTTAATTTAGAGCACATAACCTATAGCTATAAACCCTCTGAACCTGAAGCAGTTTGAGTGTTTTCTGCCTCTTTTACATTTTTACTCACTGTGGGCTCAATTTTCACTGCAACATAAAGTCCTGCATCTTTATGGAAACAGCACAATCATGGCTAGAAGCAGAGAGAATTCAAAAATGTCTTCTGTGCAGTATGAAAAAGCTTTTTTTATGCTACTAATCATAAAAAATTAATTGAATTGGTTTATTTATTTTTAAAAATAGAATTTAAAAAAATAACCTGGAATAAACATGTACAGCATATTTCCAAGAGCACACTGATATTACAAACACAGAAAAAAAAGAGTACATACCAGAGATAGTTAACTATTTATACTTTTAATTTGTTTCCATATTTGTCTCCTCTCTGCTCTGCGTAAACGCAGCCTGCAGTTCAGCTAAATTTTTTCCATGTGACTGTTGGTTACAGTTGAGTCACTAATAGCTTAACAGTCGCAATGAGGAGCACAGGATTTTTTTTTTTTTTTTAGATTTTTTCTTTTTTTTTTTTTACATGATAACTGCAGTTTATTTTTGGTTGCTTTTTTAAATGAGACAGGAAGAATAAAAATAAGTATGATGAAATATCACGACTTAAGGCTTAGAATTGATTCTATTTAGTAATTAGACTGCATGTCTCATACTTGATACGCTTAAGGACCATCTGACACGCTAAAACACAATGATTCTTTCTAGTTTTACAGTTTCTGTGTCTAAGAAATTGTGTAATTTTGCATTTCAAACCCATCGGTGAGTGTTCAGAATGTTAAAACTCGAGTCATAAGAGATTATACAACTGCTAGAGATTTGAAGTTAATCAAACTGTAGGGGATGTGGCTGAAAGGGACAATTTATACAGAAGGAAAAGAGTAACAAGAGGAAGACATCAAGGAAATGATAATGAGACAACAGGGATATAAAAATGGATGAGGGCTTGCATTGGGTTAGTCTGGCTTTCACTGTGTGGTAATGATGACAGACCTATTGTGCTTTCATTCCTGCAGAGCAGAGCGCCAGTCAAATCATCAAACTGTAAAAGTGAGTGGCCTGTGCAGTGGTTGCATCTGCTTGCTGCACACTAAAAATGCATGCAGCTCCTGAGGACTCCCCCATCCCTCCCCCCACCATGCAGCACTCCACCCCTTTGATTAGCCCAGAAACTGCCTCGCTGCAACGGCAGATATATGGATTTCACGTATTCCCCTCCCCCGCTCACGTTACAGAGTGCTTATGCAGATAACTGCTTGTGAGATTAAGCTCTCTGGAGAATACCCACATGTGGTGCCACTGCCCTCGCTGCCACGCCCACACACACACGAAACACACACACACACACACACACATATATACGCTTAGACACAGCGACACGCCGCCTCGGTGGCACAGCTGGTGATCAGCTGAGCATCCTTCTTTGAGCGAGAGAGTGACAGATGCTTCACAGGTCAAGTCAAGAAGAAAAACTACCCTTATTTTGACTAATAAAAAAGCTAACATTAAAAAAAAGGCCAGATGAAAAAAAAAGGAGGACATTGTTGAGCTGGAGAGGATTTGATTGCATGCGAGTGTGAATAAATGACTCATCACTAAGAAGATAATCATTTATAGTCATGAGTTTGTATCTCTTCATATTTACTGTAAGAGAGAAAACTTCTCACAAAAGCTGATAAGAGATAGAATCTATGAGCCCCAAATGTAGCTCTTGCAATGTTCAGGGTGATCAAATCAGTCACTATGCAAGATATTTAAACCCCAACAGGGAAACCAACAAAACCACAATTTCATAACACTTTAAAAAGCATTTAAGTGCTTGATAAAGCCAGCTCTCTTCAATGTGTTTGCAGCTGACTTTTTTCTAAGATTAGTAAGGGAACTGTTCTCAGCTGAAACAGTTCCACTTTGAAGTGAAACATGAGACATGTAATTATCGTGTTGATGAAGAGCTTTCAAAGAAACATTAAACTTACATCTTTGCAGGCTGCGATCTGGTTAATGTACTCTCCATCTGTGAAAATGATGTTCTGTCCATCTGAATGTTGACCTGCAAAGAGAGACGAAGTGACAGTAAATATACACAGCATTTCGTAAGTTGGATTTTGATAGCTTAACTCCAAGGAAGTGTTTCTAATGCAAGCCAGTAAACGCATTTTCTCAGCACCTGGCATGGTGACAGTCCCCTCATGCTCCAGAGTCTCAGGGTTGATCTTGAGGGCCGACATACTGTGGTTGCTTGTGTCCCGATACAGCAAGTACCCCTGAAAGCACAACACAGACGCATTTGTTCATAAAAGACTGTCTCAAGCATGAACTCGACAGCTGACCTAACAGAATAATAAAGGTTGTATTGTTAATTAATAATGCCAGCAACATATATGCAGTGCTAAGACCTAAGGCAGGGAGACATCTGACAACTGCTAAGACTAAGCAGTTGAACACCACTGAAGTCTCAGAAGTATTGTAAATGTATGTATCTCAATGGAAGCTCAATAACTTACCTGTGCAAAGCCCAGCCATGATCTTTTCTCCTTTCGATTCCTGATTCGAGATGTGGAGTTGTACACATGGCCCTGTGAAGGATTGACTACATGTGAGCAAACAAACACTGACAGGAAACGACTCACTAAACATGTTTGATTGACAGTCGGGAGCGAAACAGCTGACCACACAACAGACACAGATGTAAATGAGTGTATGACTGAACTTTCTATTGCTTTAAACTTTCTCCGAGCGATCGTTTTTCACTCATGTATATGCTAAATCAGTCAGCTGTTGCGTTTATTAAATCAGTATTTTAGCAGTGTAGAGCAGCAGCTTGGAAATCTTTATGGGCTGTGTTTCCGTCACTATTTCATACTTGTTCTGTTGTGTGACAGAAGAAACAGAAAAATATATAAATGACAACAGCTTTATTGGGAATCCTGCTGTATTAAAATACAGTCTATATGAGCGGCGAACAAACAAATGTTAGAACTGACTAAGTCTAGGTTGCACTGAAGCACAGCTGACGACATGAAAACACAGTAACCTCCCCAGCCCTGTTCACTGCTTTATAATGAGTCTTAATGTTTCCACTCTCTGTCCCTTAGCTTTGTCATTTCCACAGAGCTCTCAGCTGTGAGCATACAGTTAAAGCTAATAGTAACATTAGCCAGATTAGCTGCACAGCGCACTAACACTGAGGATTTTCCTATTGTTATAATGACATTGCCATCAAAAGTAATCCACTGGATCATCAGTTCCTCAGGTGCTGGGAGTGCATGAAGACACTTGTGTTCATTCCTGAAGCCAACAGCAGAACATTTGGTGTGTTATGCTCAAGTCAGAAATATTAGAGTTAGCAGAAGGAGCTTCACAAAGTCAATCAACCTGACAGACTGAGAGGCAGCTGCTCATTCTGAATGGTTCATCTCGCAAGTTGTGGGCAGTGAGGAGGTAAGATCATGCAAATGTTGATCTAGATGACTGCTGGTTTCTCAGCAGGAACAGAACAGAAGCTCGGAGGCTGTCTAGTTGTCGGGGGGTAGAAGTAAACACCTTTATATCTTAACAGCTTTTACTTTACACCTCCAAGTTTATAAGAACCACAGAACACAATAAAAATTGATTTTCACTGTATGGGACCTTTAAGACCTATGAAACTCATCAGGACAATATTCTGTTTTTAAATATTATGGCTTTCTAATACCAAATGTCACTCCTGTCAACACAAAACAAAGCAGCTAGAGTAAAGGACCAACTCCTATATTTATAAATAACTATAAGATGCTGAGTACACCCAAATTACCAACAACTTGAAACACAGTGTCTTCATATGATTCTGTGTACTGAAGTTAATTTAGGGCTTTCACACACTGTCTCTTTTATTAAGATAAAGAGGTAGTAGCCTCTTTTAAGCAGATATCAGACATATATACATAAATCTCCCCCCCCCCAAAACTTTTCATTTGCTGAGCTCATCATGTATTGTTTAGTTTTTTTTTTTTGTGCAAGAGATGAATTCACTGAATTTGCAAATAAGGTTTCCTGAGAATCTGAAGACAGACGGTAATCATTGGGAAGAGATAACATGCAGCTTGGAGCGGTACATACCCTGACAGTGCCACTGTATCCAGATCCCACTTTGTAGAGTCCATCTTTGCAGAGCAAATACAGGAAGGAACCATCAGTCTGCAGAAGACAGCGTTCATCTTCATCAATGGCCACCTCTTTTAGGACCCACTTGTTCATCAGGGCCGCACGTTTGATGCCATTTCCAAACCAATCCTGGATCTGAATCTTTCCCACCAGGACAGCCTGTACACTTCTCTGCAGTGCATTCAGTATGGTGGGAACCTGGTGAGAATTACGAAGGCAGGGAAGAAAACTTCAGATGAGACATAATCGTGTGTGTGTGTAAAGCAGTGAGAAGTCCCTGGTGAGCTCCTTTGTTGCTTACCGAGTCAAATTCTCATATTAGTGATTAAGACCGTGGACACCTGCGTGTTTGCCCTCTTTTCATTCTGCCTCAATGCAATTCCACACATACTCCCATCATTTCCATGGCAGCTATTACACATACCGCTGATCTCACCGTTCACACACAACCAAACAAACACAAACAAACAACACACAGACGTGCACAGCATGAAAGCCCACACTTCTCGCCAACCTGCCTGCCACTGTGATGATTCACAGTTCAGTCAATACCTAAAAGACGAACAACCAGGAGCAGAACACAGGCGTGTGTCTATGAGGGATAAAATGCGAGAGCCTACAAAGTCCCTCTGCAGTCCCGATCCAGTATAGGAATTCTATCCTTATTAAAGGAGAGGTGAAACATGCTTTTGATCACAAAGCCTGCATACTATTAAATTCTTAATGTCTAAGTTACAGAAGATTTTGCAAGAACCGTTTTGCTATAAAGGAGTAGCAATAAAAAACAGAGAGGAAAAAGAGACAGGAAAGAGATTACAAACTACAGATGGAAGCAAACAGAAGACCAGCTAATTGGCGGAAGAATGCAGTCAGGGTAACATAATCAAACAAGAGGATCAGGGCGGCTTGACATTTTCCAAAACTCAATTTGTGTTGTCCAGACATCGCCCCAAGTCTCTCTGCACAGAGAGAGATTCATGAAGGAGCCAGAGGTTACTTTATCCACCTCAAAATGCAACCTGGTGATCAAAAGCTTTTTTTTTTTCCTAATCTTCAGAGAAAAATTTAATGTAGAATATTTAAAGACAGATAGAATTAGATAGAAGAAAGGCACACATTTCATGGTAAAGGTAGTTTAGATAACATAATTATTCATTTTCAAATTATATAAGAATATTGTCGACTTGCGTTTCACCGGATACAAACATCTAGACTGTGTACAAATGTGTTCATTGTTAGATAGAGATCTAAACAGGTGATCAATACAAATCAGGATAGTGACACCTGATTATCCGTGGTTACTTTCACATGGAAAGAGTAGCTTAACAAGACAACCCATATGGAAAGCACTTTCTATATTTTTTGTTTTTCATGTGAATGCCAGAGATGAAACCAAAAAGGCAGCGAATACTGATAACTGCACAGGCAGGTTGCTAAATTCAGCATAATTTATTTGAATTGGTGACTCACCTGTATTGTCTGGCAGGCATGGCTACCATTATTTGTGAGGATGGCAGAAACGGCCTGCAGGATTTTGCCCGTGTCTCCCCAGGCCACGACCAGACTGAAGAGGCAGGCGCAGGACAGGGCAGTGATGGCCTGTCCGGTTGGGTCATTGGGCCCTGTGCTCCGGACCGTGGTCTCCAACAACAACTGGAAAAGAGACTCTAACGAAGCAAACATGAAGTAGAGAGGTTAGACATCTGTGCAAAGAGAAAATCAGGTGTGTTGTATGTGGACAAAGCTGAACAAAATTTTATAGTTGCAGTCAAATATAATACTAACTGCTGCCTCAAAATATCTGTAAGGTTTTAATAACACATCTCTGACAAGGCAACAAAAAGACAAAAAAAGAACATTTTAAGCTTCACAAATGCACTTTTTTTTGCAGGGCTGTTGCATTGGATTGCATTACACTGTACACATGCACCTAATAAACTCCTGGGTGTAGAGCTTTACCTAGCACATCCGGAGGCTCCGTCTGGAAGCCCTCAGGCTGTTGTCCCTGCAGCATGTCCAACAAGGCCTGTAGGCTACGCAGGCACAGTAAGGGGTGAGAGAACCGAGTCTCTTTTATAAGCTCAAAAACCCCACACAGGCCAATGCCAATGATCTGCAGACACACAGAAAGAAGCACATGAGCTAATGAACACCACACGGCTGTAGCCCACCCCGATTCTAGCTAGACTAGCACCATTATACAGCCAATGTAAATGAAACATATTGACATTGTGCAAATATTGTTCACAAAAAATTGTTTCCTTCAAATTCCAAAGACTAAAGGTTTAGAGTGGCTGTTTACTTCTAATAGCATGGCTTCGTCACGCTACAGCAAAACAACCTACATTCAGTCAGGGGTCCACAGTATGCACAGTGGCTGCTGCTGATCTGAACATCCACTATTAGCATTTTGTATAATGACAGTCCCACTCAGCTGTGCAGAGAAGGGAGGCAGACGAATGAGTGTGGCCTAGAAAAGGATGCCATTCTGTCTCTCTTGCGCTCTCTCTCTCTTGGCATAGCTTGTTATTGAATTAAATAATGCCCCAATGTCCTTTCCTATCTGAGTGAAGAACTTGTTTTGTAACAGAGAAAGCTTTGCATAAGGGTGTAACTAATGAAAAAGTTTTTTTGTTTTTTTAAAGCAGCAGATAAACAGTAAATAAGATCATGCCATACAGAAAAATACAGACAAAATGAATAGGTATAAACGAACATATATGTCATAGATGGTCTGAAATTATAAGAAATCTTCAAGGCTTATATTCACTTTGTCAGTATTTCAAACATATGGCTTGTTAGCGACTGTTGTTAAGCTAGAATTAAAACGAAATCCCCCAAAATATCATATCATCAGTAGCTTATGTAATTGGTCTAAAAGAAGATAAAACCCTGCAGTCTTCCCAGTCTACAATCTGCGTCACTTCTGCATTTACCTGCTAACCAATACGACAGTGCACAGCAAGCATGCACACAGTTCAATAATTGTGCTGCCACGCTGTAAAAAAGGGGTTTGTCCTGTTGTAGTAAGCCTTTTAAAGCAACAACACAGAATGCACCACAGACAAAGAAAAGAAGGGCATAAGTCAGGGGTTTGAACGCACCTCTGTAGACTAAAGCGTCCTAAACTGCACTGTTGATGATCAGCTCTCAACGGTGCCCCGACTGCCTCACTTCTATGACAAGCAGGTGACTCCTCAAAATTGTTATAGTGGTAATAGAACGGCAATAGTAGGGCTGCACAATTATGGCCAAATTTATGACTTTGATCAATACTGACATCATGATTTTATATATTCCAGCAAATATATAAATTTTTGCAACAAGATAAGACTTAAAATAATATTCTTCTGAATTTAGTGCATCTCTTAGAGGCAACATATAAACACAGCTGCATGGATGTTCCCTCAACGCCTCATATTTAGGCTACGGTAGCCTAGCTTGGGGTTGCAAGGTGAAGTAGTGGTTAGCACCATTGCCTCGCAGCAAGAAGGTCGCCTGTTTGCATCCCGGTGAGGACACCTGGGATCTTTCTGTGTGGAATTTGCATGTTCTCCCCATGCAGCGTGGGTTCTCTCCGGGTTCTCCGGCTTCCTCCCACACAGTCCAAAAACATGTTGAGGTTAATTGGTGATTCTAAATTGTCCGTTAGTGTGAATGTGAGTGTGCTTGGTTGTCTGTCTCTAAGCGTAGCCCTGTGATAGACTGATGACCTGTCCAGGGTAAATGGTAAATGGACTGCACTTATATAGCGCTTTTCTACCTTAGTAGCACTCAAAGCGCTTCACAATGTTTATGTCTTGTTAATGTCTTGCCCAAGGATACTTCGATTGTGGGGGATCGAACCGCCAACTTTACGTCAGAGGACAACCGCTCTATCACTTGAGCCACAGCGTCCCCTGCCTTCACCCTAAATCAGCTGGGATGGCTACAGCCCCCCCGCGACCCTAGTGACGATTAAGCAGTGGATGGATGGATGGATGGATGGATGGATGGATGGATGGATGGATGGCCTAGCTAGGTGGCTGTGCACAGACAAGCTTCTACTTTTCCCTCTGAGCGTGCAACTCCAAAAATTGCGCGTGACTAAAAATTACTTTGAAAACAGTGAAATAAGGCGTTCAAATGTAATCTATCCAAGCTGAAAGCTGAAACCAAGGGATTTTTTATCTCCATGGGCATTTTTCTATTAGCAGCATTGTCTATGAGGGTAGCATTTTAAACGCCAATATCACAGTCAATCATGCTCATTTAATTGTCGGGAGCCGAAATCATGATTGTGATTAATATTCAATTAAGTGTGCAGCCCTAGGCAGTAGCGTTGCACAAAGTCAGCAAGCAGTCTTAATGTTATCCTTAAATTTGCAACCTATGGTGTAGAATCCAAACTAATCACACTGTGTCTCAGACACTTTGTTGTTTTAATTATCTGTTAAACATGGTTTGCTAGGTTTCTCTATTTAATGTTATCAAAGAGAACAATAACAGCCAAGATTACTGATATGAATAACAAGGCATGTAATTGGTCTGTGTGACAGTCCATTTTAATTTAATTTAATTCAA
Organism: Stegastes partitus; assembly: GCF_000690725.1. Lineage (NCBI taxonomy): Eukaryota > Metazoa > Chordata > Actinopteri > Pomacentridae > Stegastes > Stegastes partitus. The sequence goes on along the minus strand of NW_007577738.1, from coordinate 341,464 downwards.
TCATGTCAGTCGTGCTTTCTGCATACTGTAGATTTTGAATAGCAAAAAGCAAAAGATTATTACAGAGCTAATTTGTGATTTTTGACCCCAGGTATACTTCACATTTTTAATAAAAAGAGACAGCACACACACTGAGAAAGAAAGATAAACTGGCACAGAGAAGAGGAGGGAGGTAGGGAAACCATAATCCTCACAGGATGGGGGTTTCAAACCTCTGGTAAAGTGACTCCAATTACAACAATAAAAAGGATGAGCCCTAAAGGATCAGTGCATCTCAAAGATCCCCTGAGAGCACAGACTGGCCCTCGCCTCAGAACCAAGCAGCCAGTACCGTTCCCTGCTCATACCTTTGGCAGCTTCACGGCTGGCTCGCGGTACTCTTCCTCCTCCTCGCTGTCTGAGTCGCCGCTCTGCACCGAGCTCCTGGAAGCCAACGCTAGGGAGGCCTCTCTCTGCTGCCAGTCCAGCACACAGTGCCGCACGTTGCAGTAGACATTGAATGCAGATGGGTTGCTGTGCAGCTTGATGTCCGGCACGCAAAGGGCTCCATCTAGACTCTCGGCCTGTGGAAAAAACACAGAGAGTGGAGGTGGTCAGCAAAAACCTTTTTCTTGGTGACCACAACTATGATATCATTTGGTACATCGGCAAGCTATTGCACACACCACACAGTCATTTATAACCAGTAACGTCAACCTTTACCAGAAGATTAGATTGCCTCGGTCCACATAAAAACGCATTTTATGTCTTACCATCTTTTTACTGAAATGTTTTTTTAAATCACCTTCAAGATACTGTTATTGTCACATGAACAGGCAGGTAATTCATTTCTTTTGTTTCGTGTCTCTCAACTCTTCATGAGTCATGCAGTTACTGAAGAAGCAATTTAGCGTACACCCACTGATGATACCCCCAAACCAAAACACATGCCTACTGACCACAACAAATGGGTAATTTCTCCTCTGCCTTTATGAGGAAAGTCACATGTGAGAATTCCTCAGAGAAACATGTCCCCAAATATAAACCTTTGGGACTCGAGGCAGATGTTTTCCGTTAGATTTCAGCTGAAAGAAAGAATTATATAACCACAACAAGTTGGCAGTGTAAAACCATTGTTGACCCCAGGCTTTATGGAGTTACTTCTCTCATTGTCCTCGTGTCTAGTCACCGACACAACTGTGAAAATAATTAACTCCTCATTTTGCTTCGGACTCACTCCTTAAGGACGCTCACTTTTGCACACACTCGGCAAGTGTTTACACATTTCAAGACCAGCTTAACACAGCTTTCCCTGTTACAAAATCAATTACCCAACGTTCTGAGTAACCACAGTGCACAAAAAAATTGCTTTAGAAAAGCATTTAGTTTAGTTCGAGGTGGGTTTAACATTGAAGAGATGGTCAAGGTGAAAAGATATTTACAACAAAACAACCACTAAGATGAAAATTTAAAGTACCACTGTTGTTTTAGCAGACAAAAGGGAAGTCAAATGACAAAATCCAATCAACTAGATGTGCAGATTGTAAAAAATAAAAGAAACAAACTGTTTGAATAAAGTTCCCTTGCAGCAGCCACTGATGTAAATGTCAGCCAATGTGGAAGAGAAATCGACATTACAAAAATGCCAAAGATAAACACTAGTGTTCAAAGGAAGTGCATCAACTTGGTATTTCACATTTCTAATCTTTTTTTGTGGTAGGCCACATTAATGACTAGCATCACAAATAGAAATATAAACTAAATATCTATCACAACCAACAGTTAAGGCAAAGCTGTCTAATACTTCATAGACTTTCTTAAAATATTCCAAATTGAGCATCTTCAGTGTTATTAGAAGCCATCAAGTTGCTTTAGTTTTGCATTTTTAAATGAAAAACAAAGTGAAAGTTCACCAGGTACCATCCTGACATGAGTACAGAACAATTGAATCTCCTGCAGAGCGGGCTAATACGGCTGAATGTGGTGGCTTCTGCAATATTACACAATTATCTACACATGCCAATCTTATCTGATGCCATCTCCAGGAAATATTGCCATGTATTTTGGATATAAATACAATCTTCAGGGTGATGCCCTTTATTTGAATACCAGTGTATTTGAGGTAATATTGAAACCGTCAACTCTTTTCCACCAAATTAGCTGTGGTTCTTAAATCGGACTCATTTCAGAGCCTTGGAACTGTGGTACTATCTAGCAAACCAGCTCACACTTGCACCAGTTTCAAGCCAGATTACTGTAATCAAATATCATCAATGGAGGGTGTTGCACAGTGCACATCGAAATCTACTGACACTACGGCTATCAATTTAAGTCAGGGCTTGAACTTTTTCATTGGTAGCAACCAACTTTCTCATTTGGTTGCACCTCCCACGTGGTCAGAGGCATTACATATGACTTGCTGAACATTTTCTTATCGATAGACATTCTAATTTACCGATGTCCCCTAAATGCCCTACATTGCAGGCTGTGGTAGCTGCTTCTTGGTGGCTATGGTGTGCTCAGACAGGTGTCTCACCAAAAATGACTTTAAAAAGGGTAAACTTGGACGTCCCTATAGCTCACCTAGTTGAGTGGGCGACCCATAAACAGGGTCTATAGTTCCCCCACGCAGCAGTCGTGGGTTCAACTCCCGCTCACAATCCTTTGCTGCAGGTCTGTCCCCATTCTTCTCCCCCCTTTCCTGTCTGTCTCTACTGCTCTACATAAAGGCAAAAGCCAAAAATATATATTTAAAGCGTATACTAGGGCGTTATAATGTCAGATTTTTCCCAAGATGAAAACAAAGGACTTTTCTACATGCGGTCTTTTCTATGAGCGGGAAACACAGCAAATGCAGGTGTGCTCCGTTTTTTACGAGAAGACTGCATTTTGAAGTGTAAATACCACAGTACACCGAAGTTATCAAAGTACTGCGTTCCACCACTTTGGTTCACATGGTCGCTGCCTGTGCCGGTTACAGTGATACTAATACAGTTTAATAATCATCATGCACTCACACCAATGCGACCACTTGAAATTTAAACTTGCACACTCTCAAAAAAAGGTGGTAGTCTGGAGCCCTGATTTAATTCAAGGAAAACTTGCTTTTTTTGGCTCTAGCTGCTAAACAACTTTTTTTGGGCTCTGACACAACTAATTTCTGATCAAAATGTTTCAAACTGTTAAAAACTACGAGCACAAATCAAAATGGAACCCATGTCATGTGGGTGAAAAAAGGGAGAGCCACTATTAGAACATGTCTTGGTCAAAGTTCTTCAATGACTAAATAGAAAACACCTTGTGCATTTCAAATATAGAGTATTTAGATTCTTCCTACATATTGTTATAAGGACAAAAGTCCATCTCATTGATATAAACGAGGTGAACAAGCCATTGGGGAGAATTTAGAATAAAATCATTACAGCAAAGCTTAAGCGCTTCAATCCAAATAGTCATTACGATTAGAGAGACTACAGTCCACAGAGAAATTTGATAAACTAACTAATTGATAAGCATTCTCCATCCCACCAAGTGAGGCCATTTTTAACCATGGTCCTGAGGCAACCTCCACAGAATCGCACTGATCGATTGTGCCTCTCTTGCAGTGTTGCGCTTTTGGCATCACAATCCCAGAGGGTGATGTCATCTATTTGGGGAGAGAGGTCATTCATTCTCAGTTCAAACCGGTGGGGAGGATATTAGCTCCCCTCTCATCTAGCAGTATGGTCCACCGGTCTCATGCTTTGCCACTAGAGTGGTACGTGTGACCAAGTGACTGCGCAGCTCTCTGAAAGTAGCACACTGCCTGGAAAAAGCACTTAAAACCATTTACAGCACAGAGACGCAATAATAGCCTAAATCCATGCAACAGGGGAGGGAAAAATTGATTTCTTAGGAGATGACAACAAAACAAAAGGGTGGGGTGAAGAACAAATTATGCATGTTGAAGCATTTGCGATAGATATCACAGCATTCCTGGCCCATATGTACTGGGACTATTCTGTGTGGTTGATTGAATAAATAATATTTTTCTAATATTTTCATTCATTCTATATTTTGTTTGTCTTTATTATTTGGAAAGAGTAAAAAAAAAAAAACAGTCTTACACTGATATACATTTTTCAAAAAAATTCAATTAAATATGTGATATTTTCCTTAATGTAATCAGATTTTCATGAGCTCAGTTGTGATATTACTACAATAAGAGTCTCTGTCACATAATATTCAGGGGTACAAATATTAAGGCAACAGCTATAATCCTCAATTAATTACAAGGTGTTGTGCCACCAAATCTAAAGGCTTGGATTGAACTTGCAATCCCTCAAAAGTATACAACTTTTTCTATCTCTCCATTAGGGTGAACGGAATCGACAATTTTAGAAATGTTGCTCTCCATCTGTTCGTGAGGCCTTAACATGGTTTTCACAAAGCAAGTTAAAACTATATGCAGCATGTGTCCCTAAAACTGACAGTTCCCAATTTCAATTCATCAAATGATCAGATTTATGTCACCAAAAGTGACACATCTGAGCGATGCGATGATGCACATAAGCAACGCAGACCCATGTATGTGAAGCCTATTGACCTGCTGATGGTTTGCGGGTTTCTTGTCATTTTGTAATAGCACCAACCCATGACCCAAACATGCTGCTCTTGTGATGGTTTCTTTTGCGTTGCTGTCTGCACTTCACTGAAGACTTAATGGCCATTTAAAAGCTTTATAAAAGGCTGGTACAAAGCCTCTGACCGCACTTAAGACAGCTACACGTTGTAGCTTGCGCACTTTATGAAAAATTGGAAAAACTAGAGTAAAAGTGTCTGTCTTGGGGGAGCTTGAACAAAGTGATTGTAAGTTTGCGATCACTTATGCTGTTCAGACAGACCATGCCTGTTTTTACTCAGACTCAAGCTTTAATACAAAAAAACCTAAATTGTTAGTGTTTATCCTCTAACTCGATGCCCCTATGCACCTGGCCCTTTAGCCTGAGTTTGTGAATCTCAAGTATTGCTGGTACACTTGAGTAACAGAGTTAAGCATCTGCTCCTCCCGACGACAACTATGCCGCAACGAAAACCCCAGAGGAATTTCTCCCGAATCCTCAGCGGCTCTTCTAACCATCTGGATGAAAAAAACTTTCTTCCCGCTGCACTGTGAAAAAGATTTTTCACCTATTTTTCAGGTTTCCCTCCTGTGTTTCCTATCCATGTAGCCACTGGCTACCATATTTCTCCTAATTAAAAAGTCATAACATGGGGGAAAAAATCTTTGAGTCATTTTTTTTTTAAAATATGCAGCAGTCATAATATTTTTTTCCACAACTTGTCTTTTTAAATAACCTTTTTTTTTTTTTTTTTTCAAGCATTGCTATGAATTTACCTTGGACAGAAACGGATGTTTAGCTGGAACTTGAGTGTACATGTCAGTCTCAGATTTCTGTCTTGTCATATAATGCTGTTTCTGGTTATGTTTTTAATGGATTATTCTTTTGTTGGTCTTGGGAGGAGTGCACCTTCATTCCACTGAATACCTTGTGTGCATAATTGGGATGAAAACAAAGCTGACTTGACGTGACTTAATGCTAACGCCAATAAATGAGAGGCCCAAAGTGGAGCTACGAGTCCTTCTATTTAACAATAGCAAATAACGGAGATACAGCAATCAATAGCATTTAGATGTATTCTGGCTATGTGGGGAGTTATTTAAAAAGCAAGATGTTATACGTGATCATATTTGTCTTGTGATTCTAGCATCGATACACTACTCCAGTGCTGTCTTATCTAATTATTTCACTTTATTCTGGGATGTTGTCCAGTCTTGCATTGTGTACATACGCAGTTGTCAATATTCAGTCCAAATCCAGGAAGTACAGTGACATTTATATACCGCAATCAGGTCAGGTCAGAATGAGTGCTCACCTGCAACAATAAAGTCTTATGATTTAATTCCTTCTCATATTCCTGTTTTTAAAATCAACACTACAATCTTTTTTTCTAACTTGTTTAAGCTGCCTGACCTTACCAAGGACAAGTATTACTGAAATAACCACAGAGAAAAAGTTGGCCATTTCTGGCTCATGGATACAATATGAATATTTTGAGACCCTGAATAGAAATGCAGTCCTGCTGATTTAAAATGTATCTCGCTAATGCAGAACAGTGGCCAACGAGTGTAATTTTTAGAAGATATTGTTAATTATCATACCATGTATTGCATGTTTAAGTTATGTAAGCGTTTCTTTTAATTCAGTTAATTATGACAATCAGGCAAATAACACATACATAAAGCAAAGACACACCCTCTTAACAAAAATTTGAAATACATGAAACTATAAAGTGCATAAAGAGCAAGTGTTACAGGCTAAGTATGTGAGTGAGTGATGTGGTGTACAGGTGAGATGTTCTCAGAGCACATAGAGAAACCCAGAATTACGGTTTCATTATAGGATGGCCACAGTTTGAATTATTTATTTAGTAAAGTATTCACAGATACTTCCCCCGTCAACTTGATGAAGTACCTTACGTGCACCACCACTGTTGTTTTGTGCTCACTAGTATGTAGATTATAAAGACACGGTATAATTTTTTTATAATATTGTTTTAAATTTATCATTTTGTACCATTACACTGTCATTATAATTATAGTTTTTCAAAGAGGAGAGATCCCACATCTGCCTGCACACAAGACGTTACATCACCCTCTTCATTAGGATGATAAGTGTTTATATGCTGTCTTTTGTTCTCACCCTACTGTCACATTTATAAGCACAGTAGCAGACAAAGGGGAGAAGAAGAGCTTTCAAACCACACTCTTGTCTGACTATGGCAGTGTCACAGGCGTGACAGAGCAAGAGTGAGCACAACACATACAAATACAACATGACTGCCCATGTAACAACCCACGTTTTTATGCCTGCCTGCCTGCCTGCCTGCCTGCCTGCCTGCCAGCCAGCCTTGCCTACCACTCAGTTCTCTGTCTCTACAGAATATCTTGTAATGTGTCAGGACATCAAGTCACCTAACAAGTCAGCCTGACGAGAACTCAGCCGACTAGTCCACTCTATGTTGAATTTCTTGTCTGGAATGATTTCGAGGTGAAAGATGACAAAATCTGAACAGAGTCTCTGTCCTTCTCTGCTACTATCACATCTTGCCAATGCCTGCAAGCTGCTGGGAAAAAAAAAATCTGTGTAATAAAGTTAAAACTAAACACAGGCCATCAAGAAAGGAGGATTCACTCTCAAGCGTAAAGCAGAAAGGAAGTGAGTCATTATAATGCAAGGGGATTGTGTTTGTTGTCATGACTTAGGAATCACCTACTTAACCCATGTTGGCCCTGCAAAGCCTACATCAGAGGCAAAAACACAACCACATCCTCTGATGCAGGCTGGGTTCCCTCTTTGGATGAAGGAGATGGAGGCAGGCAACTGTTGCCGTGGAGATGTGGAACACATTAGGTCGCTGGGCAACAGGCCATCATGCACAAGTCAGAGCCACTCCCATGTGTCTCACATTCTGCCTACCCACCTCTCCGGCTTCATGTGTGGATGGGCAAACTGGCACCTGACCAACCCCACCAATGAAAATAGGGTTTCTGCCAAACACCTTCAAGAATGCAGATAATCTCACCCCACTCTTCAGTCTTATCTTTCAATTTGTTTAGCTCAATCAACAGAGTCAAACCAGCTGTAGGGACTTATCAGTGTATCTCTCTGTCATGTTTTCATCAACATAAGGGAAAAATACACAACACTTTATGTACATATTAAATTGTGTAAATAAAATGCTTTAAGTAGGATTGAGAATGTTAAGCGGGATTAAGTCTTGCTAATAAATACTGTTGTACTGTGTATTTATCAAGAGATACAGAGATTTTTTTTAAGGTTTAAAAATAGCTCTTACACGATGCAGATTTAGTATATAAATACAGTGACAGTAGCATTACATATGAGCATAAATGCAATATTTTTGTGACAGCTGGTTTAGAAAATAAAGCAACTCTTACCTTTGTTCTTGACTTGACTTTTGATTTGACCTTCTGTCGCCTTTTCAGTTTCTTCTTGCTCAAAGCCTTCTTTCCCCTGGAAGCACACAGTGATCAGTCAGCGTTGCAAAACATATGGTTCAGTTATATTACATTAGGTACACAATTTTGTCTGACGTGCCTTAAAGTACGTTAAAGGCACTTTTTTGGGAAAAAAAAACAAAACAGTCCACTGCTTCAGTAAAAAGGCTGTGAGCTTTTTAAACAAAATGACAACACTGTACTTAAAATAGCATAACATTTAACACATGTTGTTGAATCACAAGCTCCTGATATGAAATATTGTGATGTGAGAAAAATAGGAGGTAAAGCATCTTTTCAAAAGCACATTCTTCTTCACGCCAATCATGATGCTGGGGGGAAAAAAAGCGCTTAGGTGTAAAAAATCCTGAATCCAGTCCAGATGTTTTCAATGGTGGTGTCGTTCCTATTTTTTTTTTCAGTCCTGTATAGCAACTTTATATCTTATGCAGCCTGCACGGTACAGGTCCTTACAAGTGCAATACACCCCACTTCACCGTCACAGGTGTAGCAGTAAATTCACATTCAGTGTCACATGTCTGGTCAAAAGAGTGTGTTTTGCAGAAATTCCCCTCGGAAATGTTTGAATACTAAAATCTGCGTTTTGCATTGGATTGTTATGGTTAGTTTCACTTACAAATCAGGCTGTCAATAAGAAGAGTTCGGGGCCACAAATAGAAATACTACTAAAAACAGAGAGGCAGTACATGAAGTAGTAATCATTATTACTCAGTACTTAATAGAGTAAAGCAATACATGTTAAATTCCCTGTTGTGATCGTCTGTTTTAAATCTGTTTACATGATAACCAAACATGTTTTGCTCTCTAAATGTGAATGATTTCATCTGAAATGATTTTCTTTATGCTTCACTACTGGCATGTAGGTGTATTATTAGGGCTGAAAACTAAAAATACTTCACCGGGTATCCTAATTTTATGACTTGAGAGGGCAACTGAATATGGATTCCCAATAGCTTGCCACCATGCAACATTTGCTTCGATTTCCTCAGCCCTTTGAACACACAGGGACGATCCAGCCACTAGATCAGAAGCCCCAGAGGTGTCTGTACCTGATGTTTGCAATGGTAGATAAACACAACAAGTCAAGCCTGGTGGAAACTTGCTTCTTACGTGGCTCCCTAAAGCTTGCGTGTCTTTGCGAGTGCAGACAAACAAAGTAAGATCAGTGTCAGACAAGCTTGTAATTTAAAAATAACATTGGCACAAAAGCTGGGTTGATTGAGTTGAGGTATTAATTGGTGTGTGTGTGTGTGTGTGTGTGTGTGTGTCCCCTCTTGCCCTTTCATTTAGAGCTATTAATTCAAGGCAAAACAGATTAATGTTGTTTCAGCAGTATGTTTTCCTCCCTGCTTAAAGCAAGCTTTTATACCAGGAGGGGGGCTGAGAATAACAACTGAGTTTGTGAGGGAGGATGCAGCACTGCTCCAGCTACTCAGACTACAACCTGACTGACTGACTACAATGACGTAACTGTATTACCCGCTTATGCCAGAAAAGCAAATGAGTTCATCCACCTCCCAACACATCCTCACCCAAACATGTCTCACGTTTCGAGCCATTTTGAGCTCAACAGCTTCGTATAGATACTGTACTTGTTATGTGGTTTGGATGTACAGCCAGTCATGATCAGCTCCATCTTTCTTGAATAAATGGCTTAAAATCAACCTGGGGAAGGGTTGATGCTCCCAGTGAGCTAGCTAACCGTGACGCCGTTGGGCCTAAACACACAAACACCTATTATAAATGACTGGGTTGCGTGAAATATGGTGACAACGCATGAAGGGAAATGCTAGCCAAAAAAAAATGTACGTTTTACACTAGTTTGTTTACGTTAAGCTAGGTAGCACCTATGGCTCAAAACATATTGACCAACTGCTGTTATGACAGTTAGCTAGCTAGCCTGTTTGGGATATAAGCTTAAAGGGTATTTCTTGTTTCTTGTTTTTTTTTTTAAACATTATGACCGAACTGGTTTGTGCTTTTATTTCTGTGTCAACTAAAAACATAATGTCCAGAGCACCCGGGGTGAACTAACGTAACGTTAGCCGCACAAGCTAAGGAAGTCTGAGCTCAAATTGCTACCTAGCAAGCTGACCCCGCAGGAGGGTGCAACCTAATTATGATGTTCCTGGCACATTGTTTGTAGCTTAAACACTGCCTTGTATGACAAAAGCCGCACGGGCCCATAAACCATGTATTTATTAAATGATTTGGGGTGTAGGTTAGCTAACTGGCGCTCACTGACGTACCGCTGAGCAAGGGTTAACGTTAGCTTACGGTCGTTAGCCCAGCTAGCCGTGCGAATGACAGACCAGCCTCTACATCTATATATTTCTCAGGAGCCACTCACCTTCCTTGATTTATCCCTTGCTCTTTATCATTGATAGCGGTAGTGTAAATCCGCCTGTATCTTTCCGCCAGAGCACGTCCTGAGAGTAGAAGCTGGTACCGAGTCCGACAGTCCGACTGGGCTCCGGGTGTCGGACAAGAACCCATACCCGAACCGATGGTGGTGAGATCGGCTCCGGCTCCCGAAATGACCCTGACACCCAGCCCCATCGACGGCGATAAGGAGGGCAGGATCCCTCCACCGGCGGCCGCTGCCGCAGCAGCACACATCATCGTTTTGCAGAACAATGCATATATCACACAAAAGATATCACAGCCAGATAATATCTAGCCATCTGATGCGATCCACTTGTCATTAAATCCGCCACATGTCACATCATTTGTCCGCTCCGAGCTGCACAAATACCACAATTAGCATCCACGGTCCTCGGTTATTATAAGCGCAAATTGAAGCCAATCTGGTGGTGCAGCTACAGCGTTTGGTCTTCCGATCCGGCCACGGCGTCAACAACGGTCTACGTCCCTCCCGAGAATATATCTTCTCAAGCCATAGCCAGATTTCTTGCAGAATCGCAAAAACGGCACCACTGATTTCCAAAAATCGCCGTGTCGTGTTTCGGTTTCATTCGTTCCTGGAATATTTCTTGACCCCGGAGAGGCAGCACCCTCAGTTGGGCTGCCATCTTAGCTCCATCATCCCTCCCCTCACTGGCTGGGTGTTGCGTCGCTAGCATGCCGGGATATTTTCATACGACTACACCGAGCGATGCTGTCGTTGATTTATTTCATCATTTATCTCTCTGCGTGCAATTACTCTGATGTGCAGTTTGACTTTTTAAACACAGACTGACACTCGCTGGTCCAAAAGGCATGATAGGCAGGATAGTGTGGGCTGTTTTTGCACATTGTGCACAGTTGGATTCTGGACATTTAATTTGCAGAAGTCCAACCAGCAAAAAGGGCCCCTCCCAGTTTGACCCAAAATTGGCACACAGAGACACTTTTCAAAGTGGCTAAATGCTTTGTTGCCCACAAAAAAAAGCATGGCCTTTAAAAAAACAGAGTTGTATTATGTTGTGATTTTATATGCGACACCATTTCCAATCTATTTAGCAGTGCTACATGGTTAATGTCCAGTGCTGGTGCTGTACTTTCCCCTGCAGTGACCACTGTGTGAGTGTGAAACCTGCTCTTTGATCCCAGACATACCTTCTTGAACCACTCCTTCGCTTGCACAAGGTTTTGAGTCACCAGTCCATTTGATAACTTACTTCATTGCTTATTTTATAGTCCTACTGAGGCTTTTGCTATTAAAATGCATATATAACATCAGCTAAGATCAGATAAGCCTTTCTAAATCCCACAGCCAGGAAATGTGCAGTGCTGCAGCAGCAAACGGGATATAGGACGTATCAGTAGAAAATAAAAAATAAGCAAGAAATCAGCATACGTATTGATGATTTTGTACAAATTCTACAATAGAATAGAAATACTTTATTTATTCCCAAGAGGAAAATTCTATAAATAAACTCATATTACATTTGCTATCATATGGCACTTATTTATATATGGGAAAAAAATGATATTGCACTGATTCTTCCATGAATAGAAAGAATCTGTGCAGTATCAGTGTTTTTGATTTACCAAAGACTCTGTGCAATATAGATTAAAATCTGTGCAATATCAGGATTTCTTATTTCAGTATTTCTGCTCATGGACAAGCCTGTGAAATACCACAGTATGTTTTTACACATATACACATGTGCAATATAAAAGCAATGTAATATGAGTTCAGTTTTGCCTAAAAATGTCAATGGTATAGGAATACTGACGTGCTCCAGTGATGCAAAATGCACTTTGTGGTGATGTTAACATTTGCATTTTTACCATCTGACGGGGGCGACACAAGGGTGCAGGAGGAGCAGAGGTACTGCAGGAGGGGGAACTGTGTTGGGTAGCATCAGTCAAAATGGCAGAAAAGGCTAAAACACACTGCTGTGCAAAGGTGGACAGCAAAAATGGGTGCAGACAAGACAAATTTCACAGAAATGTGCACAAAATGCTACTTCTGTTGCTACGTGTGAGTATGTATTTAGCAAGTAATTTTTCTAAATGCTTTATTTTAGTGGATCTCCCTGCTGTCAACATGTCATCTGTTTTTTAAAAAGGTACTATAAATGCATTTGTATGTGGATGTGCATTTAAATTAATTTCAGAAGAGGGGGGGTAAAGAGAGAGAGATGGAGATGTACACAGGCTCCAGTGGTGCTTTATTGGCTGCGAGGCATTGAAATGGCCCAATGACAGGAGAGGGGTCGGTCTACAGTCTCTTCTCATAGCAACCCAGGAAGCATTCAGAGATTATCCTACGCAGTATCGGAGCGCCAGCATGCATCAGGGATGACAAAACTGAAAAATTGCGCATTTTAGAGTTTTTATACAAAATATCAGAAGGGACAAGCAGCTCAGTTGAATTGCAGTGTAACCATCCGGGTGTGTTTTTGTTTTTTTTAAGAGGTAGAAGGTCATAAAGGGAGAATGATTTGGCTTCGAGTTGTGTAATGTGAAGATGCAGCCAGATTCAGAGGCTGCTCATTTAACCCTTGCTTGACTCAGCTCTGTCCGGCGACAGCAAACGAGGGGGGGAGGAGCTGTAACTAGGCCGATATAAAGCCATAGGTCAGGCAGCAAACGTGAGCAGAGCTGGCAGAGATGAAATAAAGTCGCCTTAGACACAGATCCAAGAACTGGGACTTATCTCAAAGTCTAAACAGGTTGTTAGATTATGTGCAACTCTGGTATCGTTCTATCATAAAGTGACAATGTCATAACAATAATAAGCATAACAAATGATAAAGTGAACATTCAAACTATGGACAGAAATGTGTCCACCGGTAGTTTCAATTTTTTACAAACATGGGCCAGTTTTTTTTGTTGTTTTTTTTTTGCTTATCAGGTAGTCAGCATTTACAACCATGAGGCTGTATGTCAGCATGTTTGTTTGATCATTTCTTTTTAACTCAGCTTGTATCTATGAGTCTAATGGCAAATTAATCACTTGTAATGTGTTTCACTGCAAGACCAGAGAAGTGATTAATTGGTAATCCATGGATAACCAATTAATCACCTATAATTGGATAGTGACGCAGTGTCCTGCGTCATTTATGGTTTAGGGCTGAAACTATGAAAGCAGTGTTTGCCCAGTCTAGTCACATAGACTACATTGTATTGAAATGGGAAATTTATTACATGAGATTATGAAACATTTGCTTTCATTTCTTCGTGACAGGGCTGTATTAGATGTCACAAGATCAAAGGACATGCATTTAGAGTTATCTGTAAGGGATCTGTGAAAAACCAAGTCAAACTCTTTGTGTAAACTAAATGGAAGACTTGAGCTTTTGTCAGAGGGCCACATATTTTAGTTGGAGGGCTGGATTTGGCCCGCTGGTTGCTATTTGCCTGCCACTGCTCTGTTCCTTTGTCTGTGTTGTGTTGACTTTCACACTCACTACTGTCTCTCTGAGTCATTATAATAGAACAGGTTATGCTTATTTTTGCTCCAGTGACTATATGAGTGAAACATCATCGCGACTTGTATTTCCATGGCAAACTTGTTGTGTTTATTTGTTTTAGACGGAGTTGTGCAACCGGTATTGCAATTTCAATCATTATAGCTCTAGCGCCACCTAGTGTTGGTCATCTATTTGAATCTGCGCATTCATGGGAAGAGCAGGAGTTTGTTGTACAAAGCACAAATTCATTTGAGAGCTCACAAATTGTTCCTTAATAACCGTATATGATAAGTTTAAATGTGAGCAGGTTGCTGTAGCTCAGTAAGAGAGAAGTGATTGTGGGTAATTGTAATTTCCTGTAAAATGTCATCACACTTTTTTTTTTTTTTTAAAACCCAAAAACACCTTTATTTAAAAGTTTGACTTTGCCTATTAATGCTGGCTTTCATTTCTGGGTCATTGCAGGGTAGTCTGCATTCCTTTCATGCTGTCATCGTGACTAGGAGGGGTTCACTTGTCAGTATCATGTTGTCACGCCCTTGCATGCCATGCACCTTTCATACCTGCGATCAACCAGAACACGGCACTCCCAACGATAAAGCCCACAGCCACAGACAGTCTGACATTTATTGTTTGTCACTTGTGTTTTAGGAATGCTCCTGATGATTTAGACTTTAACATATTACTTAACCTCATGCCTCCTGTAACTGTCATTAAACAAATCAGGCGTGCCTGTTTGGCTGATTTAAGTATAGTATAGTATAGTATAGTATAGTATAGTATAGTATAGTATAGTATAGTATAGTATAGTATAGTACAGTACAGTACAGTATAGTATATATGGTATTAGGAGCCATTCAGCAGAAGTTTCATTCAAACTGTCAGTGTTTAGAGCTACAGTTAGACCTCACATATCCAAGTTTCTTTGTTGCCAGACACTATACAGTGCAGATAAAAAGTATTCACTCAGCGACTGCAGTATCAAGGCAACTCTATCTGGATGGTCCAGTCACTGGTAAATCAGTACTCCAGGCTATAATTACACCGTGAAAACAAAAGAACATTCCAAACAACTCTGTGAAAAGGTTTTTCAGACGCACAAGTCAGGGGATGAGTGTGGATAAGAAAATGTCCGAGTCCTTGAATATCCCTTGGAGTACAGTTAAATTCATCATTATAAATGGAAAGAATATGGCACACACATATCAATGCATAGAGATGGTCATCCTTAAAAAAACTGAGTGACCGTTCAAGAAAGAGACTAGTGAGGATGGTCACCAAGAGACCTATGACTCCTCTGAAGGATTTATAAGCTTCAGCAGCTGAGATGGAGATAGCTGGAGTTGGTTTTTCGGAGAGTGGTAAAGAGAAAGTCCCTTTTGAAAAAAAAGCTGACATTAAATCCAGACTACAGTTTACCAGAAGACATGTAGGAGACTCTGAAGTCAACTGGAAGGCAGTTCTTTGGTCTGTATAGCTTTGTGCAGCCATTAATTAGACATTATGTTTGGCAGTTACCAAAGACTACACATCAATAAACACAAAGCCCATCCTCACTGTGAAGCACGGTGGTGGCAGCATCATCATGTAAGGATGCTTCTCAGCAGCAGGCCCTGAAAGGCTTGTAAAGGTAGAGGGTAAAATGAAGGCAGCGAAGTATAAGGAAATCCTGGAGGACAACCTGATGTATTCTGTAAGAGAACTGAGACTTGGGAGATAATTTGTTTTCCAGCAAGACAATGACCTGAAGCATCCAGCCATAGCTGCACAGAAATGGTTTAAAGACAACCAGGTGAACGTTGTGTGGTGGCTGAGTCAGAGCCCAGACGTCAATCCAGTTTAAAGTTTGTCAGAATTTCTTTATCACCATGCAACATCATAAAACACTGAGGGAATGCTTCCTTGAAGAACACTCTGTAATGTGTTAGCTCACCAACAACCCTTAAAATGTCCTCAGAACCTTGCAGGTATAATGTTCCAACTTTGATAATATATCACTATACAGGAACATTTAAGCATAAAATCATCTAAGGGTTCAATCTCTTGAAAACATTTTTTCATTGTTGGTTTGAGAACGTTTTTTCTTTTATCATGCAACAGAATCTGTGACTGATAACATCTTCCAAACATCCTCTGAATGTTGCAGCTAAAACTATGCCTCTTAATGAAGTTTACCTTTACATTATTTAAACAGATAAATATCCTTAAAACATTGTTTGAACATAAGATTAAAACTTTAAATCATTATTCAAATTTGTAGGCCACCTTAGCCAATGTTGTGGGAATGTTCCCTGGAGAACTGGAGAATCTTTCTGTGTAAATTCTTGTGAAAAAAGCCTAATTTAAGTGACTATGATTCAATGCTGAAAAATACTCAAAAGGGGAAAACTTCCAAGAACAGTAAACATATTTTTATAGGCACTGTCGTTATAAGTATTAATTTTATGTAATTTGTTGAATTTCAGAGAGTAACAATTAAACCCATAACCTGAGAAATAAAATGTAAACAAGCCTACCTTCCAGTACTTTTATTATCATTGAGGTGTAAAGTGCAAAGTCCACATTGTGTTTAAAATTGAAGGAGATATTAATACACTGTCATTCCTCTGGCGGAGGAAGTGTCGAGTCAGCCACACAGTATCTCTAAAGCAAATATTAATATGTGTAGTTCTGTTTGCATATATCTCAGTGAATATGAACTAAATGCTTGCGAGATGTTAACGTTTAATAGCCTGGTTAATCATACTTCTTCAAGTTCAAGGCAGTAGTAAAGCCACACAGAGCACCACACCCGCTTTGAAGGTCTGCTTCCTCAACACCTAAGATGAAGTGCAGGTTCCTCAGCACTCCACCCAATTCCATTTTGACAGCCTGCAAGCGGAAAGCAGAAGCAATTAGTGACGCTGAAATGATGATGACGGAGACGGAAGCATTCAGAGAGAGAGGGACACAGAAAAAGGTATTCTTTGATTGTCCTGTAAAGCCACACCCTTGGGTGGCCTTGGATCCCCTCCCTTAAGGTTAAAAGCAGAAGGAATGACAAGGGTGTGCTTGTGTAGTGTAGCGTGGGACACAGCTGTTCATATCTGTACTACAGCGAGAGCTTACTCTTTACAGCAAGTCACAGAACCTTCTGTGGAGGTACGTACCCTGTCTTTTTCTGAATCCTTCAGTCTGTTTAATATGTCTGTATGATGATAGTTTTGACTTGGATTTTTTAAAACGTAGATGACATTATGTGTAATACAGAGTTTCTTTTAGACAAGATGTTTGCAGTGAGGTTCAATGGTCAAGAGATAAGCATAAAGAAATCATGCTGTACCTGAGGATTATGTAATGCTATAGCTGCAGTGTTGGTGACTCTGCTCTGAATGCATGTCTAACAGATACACTAATTTACTCAAAACAAGGACATGACACATATACACACTCTCTAGGTTTTCTTGTCCCAGTTTGCTGGTGATTAATGTGATCCTTATTCATATGCAGAAAACAATCCAGATTCACATATCTTGAGTGATAACCTGCATGCTGAAACGGCAATTTCTCCTTGAAAGAGCTCTTATTCCAGGCTGCCAAATCACTGGTCGGAACGCGATCCGATTTGCTACGAGATATGATATTATCAGGAAATATTTCAAGCATTAGACGTATGAATAAGAACTCATTTCAGACCCTGTGCGTTATCTGACAGTACATTTGGTTTATTACCAAATGGCTCTAATCTGTTTTAGCTCTAAGCTGCAGAGCTGTATGAATAAAACAACCCCAATGCAATGTACTTTTTTTTTTAAACTAAAAGCTGTCATTAGACTTGAGATTGTGTGACTGATAATTCAGTTGCAGCTGTACATGCCTGCGTGAAGGTTTCTGACATGGAAGTGTTTCTGCTAGAGTGTGCATATAGTCGAAAGGGCACAGTCTTTATCATCAATGGCTAATGGTATGTTACTTGTTCGCGTCTCTGTTTTGCTGACAAAGGTGTGTTTGGAGAAGGTGTGCTATGGTGGGTGGGTGTGTCATCATATGGGCACAGATCAAGACAAACCAGTTTAGGGCTGAATCACTGAGTCTGAGGTTGAGTAGAACTTTGGGAGACGTACAGCGATAAACCCGACATGACAGGTTGCAAAATGCACATGAAGAAACAAAATTACATGAATATGTTTGTGTGTTTTCTGCAAAGTTTGCATGTTCGCTGCTCTCGGTGGGTTAATCTATAATGAGCAGGCACTGTTCACAAACTTCAGGTCTCAGCCTGGGCTGACACCTAGTGGCTGATGTACTGTAGTTTCATTATGTGATGCCTCTTTTTGTCTTTTTTGACACTCACAGGTAAAATAACAAAATGAGCAGATACCCGTCACAAACACGTAAGTACTGAGAAATCTCAAATAATAAAATGTCAGAAATGGAATTCATGAATTGTATATGTCTGTATTTTTCTTTTTTATATATATATTTCTTTTCCTTGTTATTGCACACTAGTCTATTAATAAGTATTCAGACAAATACTTTAGTGTAATTTATAAGGCCTCATAGAGCAAGCTGCTCATAAGACAGTTCAAATGTAAATAGCACAGCAGCTCAAGACTATTTCTCATGAGAAATAGATATCATAAGATGCACATAAGAAATAGAAATGATAGGATTTTTAAAAATACAATAGAACATGAATGAAAAATTATAGAAAAAGAGTAACAGATTAGAAAAAGTAAGAAATAGAAACACAATCTTGAGGCTGTGCTAAAAAAAAAAAAAAAGAGGTTAAATATATAATAGAGATCAAAATAGGAGCAAAAATATTCATTAGAAAAATGTAATTTGACAGTGTATAAAAACATAAAATGCTCATATAGCAGCTGGGAGACACTAAAGTTCAAGTTTTTATAAAGCAGCATCCATCCATAAACATTAAACTGAAGGAGCAGAGACACATCGTTCTTATTTATTGGGCTCCATTATGCTGTAAGCCAATATAAACCTTTATATGCCAACAAAAAATGTGTTACTTGAATGAATATGCGAGTTTGAGACAGTTATGTGTTTGCAGGCAAGACCACCAGCCCCAGCCAGGCAATCGATGACAGCAAGAAGAAGACCTCTCTTCTGAAAGACAACAGCTGGATCAGAAGAAACGAGGATGAGGACGAAGCCGTCGAGTGAGTGACACAAACACAAAGGTTGAAACGCAGATACAGTGTTGCACAAGGTCAATTGAATTTACGCACACCTGGGGAGAGGCAGGGTGTGACTTGTCGTTCATATTTCAGCTTTCCCTCAACTCTAAAACAAAACGCTCTTTACATTCCTTTTGCAGGCCACAGCGTTGAGTCATTCTGTTTGTATGAATGAATTCATTTTTCTTTTTTTTTTGTTTCCTCCTCCTACAGTCGTGATCCAAACTTTGGCAAATCTCTTCTGGGTCGATACAAATCCAATGAGAGTCTCACAGGGTAAAAGAAGCTTTTTATTCTCCAAAATGACGATCAAAATATTGGAACACTAACATTTAATGTGATGACTTGGTGCATTGGTGCAATACAAATTACTATCTTTTAATTACAGCCAAGAGCCTGAAGACCCAAAACCCACTGGCACTCGAACCTCAACAACATCCGTGCATGCTCTCACCAAGAGGTACCTTTTTTTTTCTTTTCTTTTTTTTTAATTTGGCATCTTTTTCTGATTTTTAAAAATAGAAACTGCTTGTAAGTAGATCATGACAAGAACTATGAGTTGTGTTTTCTGCCTCTGCAGGTTCGGTGGTAGTCAGGATGATCTGAAGGGCAGGTTGGTGCAATGTATACACAGTATTCTGGTTTTTCAGTGCAGCATTGTAACTGTTTCATATTCAATTTTCACAAGTCAAATCAAGGCGTTGTCAGCAATTTTAACTAAACATGTGACTTAATTTTTCTCTTCTTTCAGCAGCACCCTTCCTTCCAGCAAAACTACATCCTCCAACACCAAAAGGTACATTTTCAACTGATGACACAATACCTAGTATATATATATCTTCTGTAGGAAACCAACCGGAATAATCCACCTCTTTTTTGCAGCCCATATTCATCTCTGAAGCCGGTTTCTCCCACCACGTATGTAATGCTCCAGTTTACTATTTCAAAAATCAACAAAGGAACAATAATTCAAAGTGTGATTTTTGTATTTTTTCTGTCACTTCAGGACCACCACATCCAAAAGCACCATCATAGAGGAGCCAAAGAAGAGGTACATGATAAATACTTGCAATAAGCTCACAGGGAAAAACATTGCACTGAATTATTTAATAAATCAGTTTTGCATTTCTCCTCCTTTAGCACCACAACCACTACAGTCACCAAGGATGGCAAAACCACTGAGACCACCATCACCACCACCCAGAGTGTTCGGTACAAAACATTTCTATGTATATATATATATATCACATCATCACCCTCTGAGTCTGCATTAGTTTATTTACAGTGTTTATTTCCTCATTTTGCAGCTCTCCTGTGACCAAAACTCCCACCAAGACTGAAACGTTCACTGAGCGGGTCAAGTCTTCAAGCAAAGGGTAAAAATATTATATTATATAGTGATCCTGGATCAGTACAAGTACAAAAATACGGCATCACCAGCATATGTTTTATTATTAAATATTATGATGCTAGGCTGCTGATTCAGATGCGTCAGTGTTGAAAAGTAATTTACTGAGTAATAATTTTAATATAGATACAAATTAGTTAACTATTTTAATTTTTTATGTCCATTTAAACTTCTTCTACGCTGCATTTGTGATGGAAAAGCATTTTATACAATAATTATTTCACTATTAGCAGAACAGAAGTTAATTAAAATGAACTCAAACAACTTAGATTATTTACACTTCTAACTTATGCATAAATACATCAATGATAAAAGTAAAGTAATGTAATAATATTACACTGACAGAGGGAAGTGTGCAGAGTAAATACTTTCACTTTTAAAACATAAAGTACATTCCCGCCAGTGTTTTTGTATGATTATGTAGGTAAGAGTTCGCCAATAACACGATATTGAGTTTGTGTG
The DNA here is from genome assembly GCF_000690725.1 of Stegastes partitus. Taxonomy (NCBI): domain Eukaryota; kingdom Metazoa; phylum Chordata; class Actinopteri; family Pomacentridae; genus Stegastes; species Stegastes partitus. The sequence goes on along the minus strand of NW_007577738.1, from coordinate 320,488 downwards.
ATTGTGATCTTTACTTAGGCCCTCAATTTACAACAGAAGGAACATTTTAAATCTTTAGCAGCTGCCATTTTGTGTGTGTGTGTGTGTGTGTGTGTGTGTGTGCGAGGGTGGGTGGGGGATTATAAATTTATAATGCTGTCTGTGCTGTTTCTATTGGTGTTGTCGGTCCTTTGTCTATTTTTACTGAAAAGCCCAACCAGGGACGGGAGTTGAAAATTAGCCTAATGCTATACACTCTATATGCAATACATCAGATGTTTTCTATGTGAAACTGCATGGTCCCTGATCAAATGAATAAATAAATAAATAAATGCTAAACAGCAAGGCCAGAATTAACAGATAAGAGACTCTTATTAGAATTCTGAAATGCAGTAAATCTTGTCATCATCACAAGGTTAGAGTGACATATGAAAAACATTTTTAGTACCATCTCATTAAAACTGTAGCTAAGAGATGTGGCAGTAATTGATCTGAATACTTCAAATACTTATTAGAGCATAAGCTGCACTGTGCTTTTAAAAAACTATTTTATTTACATCCAGGTGTATGTTGGTTCCAACTAAAAAAAAGAATCAATCAAAGGAGTTGTCAGATGATTAATGGGACAGAAAATATGGAAAACAATCCTCGATACAAAACTGTGTTCGTTTCTCTCTGATTTTAGGTCAATTTCCTTTTAAAAAAAATTTCTAAAATTTACAGAGATCTGTGATGCTGAATCCTCAGTAAAGCTAAAGTATAAAGAGTCACGAACCAATTAAGTTGGCAGCAATTTTTGAACAATGCTTTTTGATTTACAAACTGATGCTGCTTTAAATCTCCATTAAAAAAATAAAACTGCCGCAATCAGATAAATGTAGTGCCAATAAAATGTGCATTATTTCTCTCTTAAATGTAATTATTTATACAACAAGAAAATATAAAATGGAAACAATTAGAATTGTCCTTCATACTCTACGTTAGTCATTTTGTTACTTATCAGCCATGCTACTAATTGTAAAAATCACAAGTCTAATGCAAACTTGCACCACATGTGAGCACACTGTACTGTTCAAGTGCTCAAATATCAAGGCTTTTTTTGTTTTTTTTTTGTAAAACTGACTTCTTTTTGAATGAGACTTTTCACATCTTTTCCCACAGACCACAATACTCCTCCTACTCACCTACCAAAACAACCAAAGTGACGGAGAAGACTGTTACCAGCCCTAAAGAGTGAGACACTGTCAGATTATTAAATCAAAGTAGACGGTAAATCTGTACATCGCCTGCAATGTAACCCATCTTCAATATATGTCTTTGCAGACCAGAGGACAAACTTTTCGACACGCTCATCCCCTCGTCTGTCAGGGAGGAGTATTCACCCAAAGACAGGTGATATTTTCACTTATGAAACCTAGAAAGAAAACAAATATATTGATTAGAATGCCAGGCAGTATGTAGTTATATACTAAATAAGGTGTATTATCTTTTTTGCAGCAAAACTACCGTCTCCACAACTGAGACTGTGACAGTGAAAAGCAGCCCTGACACAAAGTGAGTTTCATCACGTAGTGGGAATAATGCTGGGGAGGCTGAGATTCAAGTTAATCAGACAGAAGCAGTTTGTCTTGTTTTTGTAGATGCTATTAAAGGATAAGGGTTAGGGTGTTGTCCAAAACTGTGAGTCTTAGCACTGGGCGCTACATATTAGATCCTGTTGCAGGAAATACCCAACAGAGCAACAGAAATATGGGTTAGTCTACTTTTTAAAATAGTCGCCAACAAATACACTGTTTAATTCTTCAGAACTGCTTCAGTAAAAACTAATGGATCTGGAAATTAGTGCCACAAACAGGGAAGGGAAGTCCTCCATTGCTATGAGGCAGACACATTTACACATTCTGGTTTGGGTCCTTTAATGGGATTTGTTTGATCCTTAAATACAGAACTATGACTTTAACAAAGACATGCTTTATATACAGTAATGTCACCAGTAGAGCAGCCTGTTCAAAGTCCTTACATGATGCATCTTCATCCTCCTTGAAGCCTGTAGATAAATCTGAGACCCAGATGGTCTGTAGGTGTGTGCAGTGCAATTCTATAGTGTGAGCTTGGCGGCTTGTTCAGTGTGTCTTACAAACACAGAGCCATCATAACAATATATAATATAATATAATATAATAGTGACATTTTAAGCAACACAGTCCGACTACTATTCTCTACTGCTGCATTCTTTACATTAACCCTCGGAATCCCAAGCAGTTCTTGGATTTTTTGTTTGTTTGTTTGTTTTTGTTTTGTTTTTTTGCTTTTGTTTTCACTGCAATACAACGTCTTGCATCTCTATGGAAACAACAATACAAAAGCGAGAGCAAGCACTCAAATGTCTTTTGTGTAGCATGGCAGTTCTAATGTCGCAAATCATAACAGAAGACAAAATGAAAGTTAAATTTGTTTGATTATTTGTTTTACAAAACTTAGAAATCTTGCAATGTGCGACATGTTTTTAAAACACCCATAAGTGTAACTAACACTAGAAAAATAATGGTGGCTTTTCATCCTGCACAAGTTTTACTACTTTAATTTGTATTTCTTTCTTGTGTCCTCTCTGCTCTGTGTAAACACAGCCTGCAGTTCATCTGAAAAGCTTCAGAATTTTTGTCACATCACTGCTGCTTGTAGCTGAATCACTAATGGCTTCTCGGTGGTGTCGATGAGGTCTGAATTTTTTTTTTTTTTTTTTAACAGGATCTGATCAATGCAAACCACATTTTTGGGGTATTTTTTTAAACAAGACTTGTAGAATAAATTGCTTTTAATGAAACATCACAACTTTAAGTTTAAGTTTTCCCAATGAAACTGCATATCATAGATGAGTAGTTCAAGGACCAGGAAGGTGAAAAATGTGATGATTCTTTCTGTTTTCACAGTTTTCAGCACTGATAAATGGTGTTGTTTTTTAAAGGCAACATTCTTTTCAAATGTATTGCAGGCTTCGGGGTTCACAGGGTTAAAGTGAGAATACTTACATTTTAAAAGAATGATTTTTGAAAATACTCAGGCTACCACAGCGTGATTTGGGATGGTACGAGAAGCCGGTTTGTGGCAGCTGATGTTAATTTACTTCAGATGTTGCACATCAATAGTCAGTTAGCTGATTCTACGAGTGCTACTACTGTGTAGACTTGTTAACTTGCCACAGATAGGTATTGCAGTGGTGTTTTATTACAAACATGATGTAAAATGAAGCTACATTCGGTACGCCATTATTGTGGAATTGCCACAGTGGCCACTGTTTAGCAAAGGTTACAAGAAAAACAGCTCACTGTACTTACTGCTGGTTAACAAATGACTCACCCTTTGTTGAAATTCTTTCTGTGCAGCGCTGTGACAGAGCTCTATGACACACTCCTCAAGCCAGTCAATGACGACGTTAAAGAGAGGTAATTTGTGCAAACAACAATGAGAGCTACAAAATGCTTTAAATCACATGTTATATGTTAAATGCATTTTCCTTCTCAAAGGACATAAAGACATGAAGTGTTACTTGATCATTATGTCATATTTTCTTTATTACAGCAAACCATCTGTGTCCAGTACTGAGACTGTGACAGTCAAAACCAGCAGTGATGGGTGAGTTATGCAGGCCAATGAACACACAGTGGTAGTGGTATAAATACTGTGCCAGATTCAAAATATGTATTCTTATTTTGCTTTTTTCAGGAATGGTATTAAAACCACAACCACAACCAGGACTTCCTCCACGTAAGATAACCCTTTAATCGTCAATCATTTTTTTAAAATAAATACATTTTCTAAATATAAGGATTACTCTCATAATCAATATATTTTTTAATATTGTTGTCTGTACAGGGCTGAGGATGACCTGTATGGAACCCTCCTGCCCAAATCAATCACATCTGGTCTGTCTTCTCCTGTCAGGTAAAGTGTCTCAGTGAATTATTATAACAAACCAAACAACTATTTATTCATCCTAGTGGGTGAAACATCACACTGTCACTGTCTCAACAGTTCGAGTATCACGAGGAGAGAGGTCGTCACCGTGGAGAGCAGCAGAGGGTGAGTGTCACCGAAGTGTGTGCAAGTTTTTCATCTTTGTGCTTGTAGTATGTGTTCTGACAATTTCTTTTGTGTCATGTAGAGGAGAAAGCCCAACTCTGACATCGCCAACCTCCACCCGCCGCAGCATCACCAGGTAAATATGCAGGAACCAATGTACGATGCGCTTTAACCCTCTGAACCCTAAAATCCATCGGTGGGCTTAAATGGCACCTTTTCTTTAAAATCACCAAAATTACAACATTCGTTAGAGTGAGAAACTGTAAAAAACAGAAAGATTCTATTCACCATTTGCCAAGTCCTGGAATGTACCATATGTGACGTACAGTTCTATCAGGAAAATTGAAGCTCAAAATTATGCTATTTTATCAAAATTGCATATGGGTTATGTTACCACAGTGGTTAATTTTTTTATTTGTTTTTATTTTTATTATTGTATTATTATTTTATTACTGGTAATTTTTTTTTAAATTATTTTATTGTTTTAAAATACTTTTTATATATTTTTTAAACATATTTTTATTGTCTTTATATTTTTATTTTTTGTTCTCTTTGCTATTTGATCAAATAGAAAAGAGAAATTTAAAAAAAAAAAAAAAAGCATATTAAACAAGAGCACGGGTCTTAAGAGGTTAAACCAAATCCTGTTACAAACAAAACGTTCTGCTCTCCTCAGCAAAACTGATTTAGCTGCCACAAATCTACAAATCATGTGACAAAAATTCTGACTTTTCGGCTGAACTGCAGGCTGTGTTCATACAGAGCAGAGACGAGGCAACTACAGAGATTGAGAGAAACATAAACATACCTGATGGATAAAATAAATGCAGCATGGTGGAGCAAGTTATCAGCCAGTTGTTGAAAGATACATTCAGCATGGTGAAATATCTTTCTAGAGTTGACATGCAGAGCAGTGCGATAAAATTTGTTTCTAGTTTGGCTCCGTATGGTCCCCTATACTGGTAACTGGTAACTCCTCTGAGCAACTGGAAATATATTACACATTGATTCTACTTTTTTCTTTCTTTTTTTTTGTTACACACTATAGATTTACAAATAAATTCAAGTCTCATCATAACTTTGCCATACTGAATTAAAGGTAGTTTTGGTTCTCATTACTTCTTGCCATGGTTGTGCTTCTTCCACTGAGCTGCAGGACTTTATATTGGAGTAATAAAATTAGAACACTGTGAGTTAAAATATGATGGAAGCAAAAATCACCCAGAAACAGCTTGAAGCTCTGAGGGTTAAACTGATGCAAAACTAAAACCCTTAAAACAACTCAAGAGGACTCCTTAAGAAACATTCACACTCTAGTTTCTGAATCATGACAATGTTACAGAAAGCCAAATGAACTCAAGCTCAATTTATTCACCATGTCTAACTCAATATTTTGCTTCTTTGCCACAGCTACAGCTCATATGATGATGTTCCTTCCACCCGCACCACCTCCTACTCCGTCAGCACCAAGCCCAGGTGATCATCTGACTGTCTCTCTCACATTCACACACACAGATCTGGCACAGCTGCCTCTGACTGCAATGTGACTGTAGCTCCACTATCATCACTAATCTGTCCTGTGTTTGCTCACTCAGTGATGATTACAGCAGCGACCGTAAATCCTACTCTTACTCCAGACCAGACTCCAGGTAGGCAGCAGAGAAAACCTTTCATATTCAGTAGTATACAGAAATATTTTAATTGCAGCCTGTAATCTCTGGTTCATTTTGTCTTTTTATATAGCTATGAGTACACCAGTATCACCAGTCCCACTACGTACACCAGTCCCACTACGTACACCAGCATCACCAGTCCTACTACGTACACCAGTCCTACTACGTACACCACAACATCATACAGGACCAGCAGGTATACGTTGATATTAACTATAGTGGGGATTGATATTTTTAAACAAAGTTTATATGAAAGTAAAACAAGAGTCTGACACTTAACTGTGTAACTCTCACAGCAGGTCAGATGATAACCTGTCAGATCCAATCTACTCAAAATCTTCCATGAGGAACGTGTACGCGTCTTCTGACAGGTAAGAAAAGTGCAACAACATACTGTGTCTTGACCTTGCAACAAGTAGTCAGAGAAAAATAACAATAGGGACTAAAGATCTAACAAAAATCTTGCAGCAGTGTGAGGCTTTGGACTTAATGCAAAGATGTGAAGTAGGTATAATGCTTACTTTGTTTGCTGCCAAGTTTGTAGTAGTAGTATGTCCTAATTGTGACAGACTGCATGCAACAGAGTATGTTTTCTAAAGGCAGCTGTAGCTAACACTGAAAAAAAAGAAAAGGAAAAGTATGTGATTTGCCCACGAGATATCTGAGATCCTGCAAATGTCAAGCTTATGGTAGCACCAAAAGACCCCCAAAGTCTTCAGGATTCCTCATCTGGAAACATAAGTGTGTGCAGCAGATTTTCTGTTAATCCACCCAACGGTTCTCATGACGTTTCACTTAAAGTCAGAATTTTACAACTGTTGTTGGTGGTTTTGGAAAGGTCAGAGGATCACCAAAATCTTCAGGATTCATCCTCTGAGGACTATGAGTATCTGTGCACAATCCTTTAAGTAGTTGTTGAGATACTGCCATCTAAAATAGTAATAGATCAGCATTGCAATATCTGGAGTGGGAAGGTCGTACCTCAAGCTTGACTTATTAGCTCTTTCTAAATCAATGTTTCCAAGTTCCAAGAATAAACTCACAGCTCATTGTTCTTGTAATGTTCTTTAAAACACTTCATTTCTAATATGCTGTAGGACCGTGCTTGAGAAAGACCTGTGCACCTTCTGCCGTAAGCCGTTCACCGGCGATGCCAAGATGGTCCTGGATGACATCAAGATCAACTGCCACGCTTCCTGCTTTAAAGTGAGCATACGAGTTTTAATGTGGGCCTTTAATCCCATGAGTCAGCAAGACACTGTAGAAACAAACAAGCAGGCAAACAGAGCAGTTAGGTCACAAAAACAAACTGTAAAAATACAGTTACTGTTTAGTTGGCAAAGGATATTTACATGTGTTACATTATCATTATTATTAGAAATTTGTGACATTTTTAGTTTTTATTTAATTATATTTTCTTTTTAAAATGGAAATTCTGTTATTTTTTTGATGCTATTTTACATTAGACACATACATTGATATTTACATGCACTTCAAAAACATTAAATAAAGTAAAATACAATTTTTTTTTTTTAAATTTATTTTGCTTTTTTAATTTCTTTTTTTTTTTCTTTACACAGTGCAGCAAAAATTAAGACAAAGTAAAGCCAAACTTAGATCAAAGCAGATGAAAGGCAACTAGTCATCATTTATTTTAACATTTACACCTGGATATTTCCTACCACTACATGTAAACATGCTTTTTGTGATAAAGAAGATTGCAAGTGTCACATAAGCATAGTGAATTTGATATCCGGCTGAAATACAGTACTCAAGTAAATATACTAAATTACATTCAGCCACCAGCCGCCAGATGTAATCAATCAACACATCTGTGCAGCCGAGTGCATCTCTTTTCTCATGTGAGCATCTGTTTGTGTTTTGGCAGTGTGATGTGTGTAGCAGCACTCTGGGCAACCTGAAAGCTGGCGACAGCTTGTGGATCTACAAGCGCATGGTTCACTGTGAGAACTGCTTCGAGAACACCAGAGGTATGGGGGGACAAAAGAGGATAGATTTGCTTATGCTTATCATCCTGAATGTAAAACTCCTATAAATACATGTTTGCTTGTATTAGTTTATATTATTGAATGAAAAGCTTAATTCAACTGTTGCTGTCCATTTTCCCCTCTACAGAAAAATGGCGACGCTGAGCCTCCATAAAGAAAGAATGGATTATTGTTTTTCCAGTAAACTTTGGGTGACATGGATTCTTATGGACTTTGATTATAAAAAGCAGACAGAGCTTTATCTGGGTGTTCTGATGAATGATAGTTGTATTATGGATGCAACTTTTTTAACAGTTTGCATGCACTGTTGGAGCTGTGTTGTCATGATATTGCTGCCTTTTTACCTACCCCTGTACAACATATCAGTTCTTATATTCTCTTAAATCTGCAGCTTTTTAAAGGGACTTTTGTGTGTCATATGATAGGAGATATTGCAATACTGAGGGCCGGGGGCTTTTTCTTTGTGCAATAAAGGCAATTCAAGTATGTAAAAAATAAATAAAAATCTCCCTGTTATTTCAATGTATGTTGATTCTCTTGAAGAAACGTACCCATAATCCTCATGCGAAGTTTGCTGGAGTGGGGTGTTTATTACTAGTCCGGTATATGGTGGGCTCACCAACACAGAGCATGAGTCTGTGAAGGTCAGCCAACCCAGAACATTTGCAGTGTTACACATTTTATAGGATATGTCAGAGGGTAGAGAGGGGCTGTATGCAAATACCAAAGTCAATAGTGGTTAGTTAGTAAATAGTTGCTAATCATGACAGGAGGTAAGAGAACAACAGGTGATTGAATCAAGCGGTCTGATAGACAACAAATGGTACGAAAACGAGGGGCCAGGTTTTGATTATCGGAACTGAAATGATCAGCTCATCATCAAGCTCTGCAGAAGCCTGATAACGATCCTGATCATGTGAATCAGGTGTGTTGGAAGAGGGAAACATCTAAAACATGCTGGATAAGGGCTCTCGAGGACCAGGATTGGGCACCCCTGATCTAAAGGAACCCAGACAGAACCACAGAGAGCTTTCAAATTCCTCATTGTTCGGCTCTCGGAGGAATAAAGCAAATCAGCTCTCATGCATTCACGCTGGTGCGCATATTCAGGAGGAGGGGAAAGGGAGGATGAAGACAAATGGATTTACACAGACTGTGAGTCTGCCTTTCAAAGTGCTATGCAGGTATCATTACGTGCAGGAGTAATCAGGCCTGACTACAACGACATGATACCTTCACCCCGCCTGTGTCCACCCCTCAATTTACAGTTTGACCCGAGCGGGAGCACTTGCCAAGGCCAAATATCCTGGTGAAGCAGTCCATTTTCAAGCATTTCACCGCACATTCTCCACCACCTGATGGCTCACTTAGCATTCTGCACGGTAGTATTTGTAATATATTGCACTAAAAGGAACCCCACAGGTTGTGGAGAGGCTTAATTAAGAACAAATCAAATTACTGTGCATAGTGAATGTTTAACGGTGTGTAAGAGAGAGTAAGAGGCTCATTTAGGCTTTAAAATGAAAACATTTCATAGTCTTTCCATCCCCTTCTTCCTCCACACTCACATAGGAACAGCAGAGTTCTAGAATCTTAAACTGTACATGATGTACCTAAATTTGTATTTGTTTAAAAGTTCTTTTCACTCTTGCAGTTACTCGAAATGAAAAGCCCATGCATTTATTGACTCATTTGATAATCCACACTGCTTCAGTAGAAGACAGCAGCTTTTTGATTCTTAAAGACACCTGATCTCTAATCTGAGAGGTTCTGAATGGTGAGGAGTGCCAGGTGAACCAACAGGACTCAGTGTGTGAATGGTGCTTGGCAGTGATCTCAGGACTGCATTATGAGTGCCTGATAAGTGGTGTCCCATACAGCACGTCACAAAAGTGAGTAGACTCTTATTGAGAGTCACATCTTATCACAGGACAACACTGCAGAAATGACACTT
>NW_007577738.1:281238-308057 GCF_000690725.1 Stegastes partitus | reverse complement strand
TTGTCTGTCTCTAAGTGTGGCCCTGTGATAGACTGGCAACCTGTCCAGGGTGTCCCCTGCCTTCACCCTAAGTCGGCTGGGATAGGCTCCAGCCCCCTGCGGCCCTAATGAGGATGAAGCAGTGTATAGATAATGGATGGATGGATGGATGGATGGAAGTTGCATCAGTAAACTAGAAAAGATAAATTCCTCTATAATGTCTGACATCGTAGCACTTCAGAGGCTACTTTGGTTATGATTTTGTGTATATTTTTAACCTGTATGCCATTGAGAGCATCCAAAATTTCCTCAACTCAGTGCTTAGCAGGTACACTCCTGTCACACATTGGTGAATAAAAGAAGGCGTAATAAAATCAAACAGATCGCACCACCTTTCCAAGCTCTTTGAATAAAGGGATGCCTTCAGTCGGGTTTTGAAACTGAAATGCTGTAAGATTCTAGAATGTTTTAGAATTCTAGAATGCGCTAAGATTCTAGAATGTTTTAGAATTCTAGAATGCTCTAAGATTCTAGAATGCTGTATTCTAGAATGTTATAAGATTCTAGAATGTTTTAGAATTCTAGAATCTTGTAAGATCAGAGAATGTTTTAGGATTCTAGAATACTGTACGATTCTAGAATGTTTTAAGATTCTAAAATGCTTTAGGATTCTAGAATGCTATAATATTCTAGAATGCTCTAAGATTCTAAAATGCTGTATTCTAGAATGTTACAAGATTCTAGAATGTTTTAGGATTCTAGAATTTTGTAAGATTCTAGAATGTTTTAGGATTCTAGAATGCTACAAGATTAGAGAATGTTTTAGAGTTCTAGAATGCTGTAAGATTCTAGAATGTTTTAGAATTCTGGAATGTTTTAGAATTCTAGAATGCTGTAAGATCATCCGAGAATGCTGTATTCCAGAATGCTGTAAGATCAGAGAATGCTGTATTCTAGAATGTTATACGATTCTAGAATGTTTTAGGATTCTAGAATTTTGCAAGATTCTAGAATGTTTTAGAATTCTAGAAAGCTGTAAGATCAGAGAATGTTTTAGGATTCTAGAATGCTGTAAGATTCTAGAATGTTTTAAGATTCTAGAATGCTTTAGGATTGTAGAATTTTGTAAGTCTAGAATGTTTTAGGATTCTCTGAGTCTACCCTGGGCTGCCAGGTGGTTGGTGGTTAGCACCATTGCCTTGCAGCAAGAAGGTGGCCNTTTTTTTTAGGGCCAGTGTCGATACCATTTTTTTCTTTTTTTCTTCTTTTTTCTTTCGGTAATCGACCGGGTTGTTAACCGATATATGGAACCGATATACATTTGAAGTTACTTGTTACCGCTTGTGTGATTGGTTTGTCTTTCTCTGTTTTGTTTTGTTTTTTTCAGACTCTGGGTTAGTTTCTGTATTTCTATATTGAATATCAGCGGTAATTATGTTATCGGTTATCGGTTGGGGAGTAAGGGCAGGGGGAGGGAAGAGAATTCTTGAGAACGAGGGTGAGAGAGGCTTTGGAGAGGAGGATGAAGGTGAGAGGGTGGCGCTTCTTCTTCTCATCTCATCCGGAAGCAGCTGAAGAGTCCACGTTTCTTTTTCTTTTTCAAGCAAAGTTCCTGCAGCTCCTTGTTTTTTCTTCTAATTCATTGATTTTCTCCTGCAGGCCTTTGTTGCTGTCCTCCAACTCTTTTTGATTTTTTAAGAACTCTTCTTTCTCCTCAGCGCTCAGGGCAACATCCTTTTCGAGCTGCTTCACGGTATGATCTGATTCTGTCGCTTTCGCCTCCATCTTTAAGAGCGACTCAGACAGATTCTGATTGATACCGTTGGACTGTAGGAGTTTCTTCTCATTGTCGGCGTGTTGCTCGGTCAGGAGTGTAAATTTTCTTTCCCTGTCCAGCTGCTCCGTCTCCAGACACCTGATGCGGCTGTTGGCCTCGTGAGCCTGGCTAGTGAATTGACTCTTTTCTGCCAGGAGCTTTTGAATATGTTGATCCATGGAGCTGATGCGACCATTCAAAGAGTTGTTGATCTGCATCAGGTGTCTTGCCTCCTCCCATTTCTTGGTCTTTTCTAGTTGGTCTTTATTTTTGTCTTCGTGCAGTTGTTTTTTCTCTCTCTGAAGGTTCTTGTTTTCTCCCTGGAGTTTACGGTTCTCTACCTGCAGACTTTTATTGTTCTCTTCCTGCAGTTTGTTGTTCTCTTCCCGTAGTTTATTGTTCTCTTCCTGCAGTACATTTTTCTCTCCATGCAGACGTTGATTTCTGTCCTCCATTATTTTTATCTGACTCTTCAGTGCCTCCTTTTCTTGTTGATCTTCTTCTCTTGGAAGGTCTTTTGTGTCTCGCAGCATCGCAGAGAGACTCTCGTTTTCTTTTCTCAGTTTTGAGATTTCGTCTCTCAGGATGAGCTGCTGTTTGTCGTTGTACTTACCGCCCATAATGTCGTCCCATATCATGGACAGAGTCTGGGCAGCAGGTAAAGGGGCCGGGGCCTGGATGGGCTTCTTTTTAGCAACATCGGCCCATGTTTTTGTCGCCGTCTTTGTCTGTGAAGAGGCCTGGTCTTCCTGGGTGGTATTTTGACCTCCAGCCTCTCAAAGTCACCTTACACTGTCAATTATTCACTCACACACATTCATCCTAGTAGTGGTAAGCTATGCATTCACACCAGGCAAGGTGGGTGAAGTGTTTTGCCCAAAGACACAGCGACCATGACACAGGTTACAGGGTGGAATCAAACTGCCAACCTTCCAATCATTGACCAACTCACTCTACCACCTGAGCCACAGCCGCTCTGTAAAGTTTCTGGAAACTTCTCCTGCACTTCTCTATCGCACATGTGCACTGCTGAGCTCTGTGTTCAGTCCAGGAACAGAACGTTTCAAGTCCAGTTTACTCAAGTATACTTGGTTTTATAACTCTTTAAGGAAAAATGAGTACATACTCACAGTCCATGAGTTAAATGAACAGGACAATGAGAAATAAGTAAAGTACACTAATGTGATTCAAGTAAGCATAGGTATTGCCTTTTAGAGTGCACTCTACGGATGCAGGACCTACGTACAGCAGTGACCTTTGTGATGGCTACAACTGTTTTAATTATGATGAAAAGAAACAACCACAAACTCATTAAAAATGTAGTAAAGACAGCAAGTTTCCATCATGTCTATTTTATTAGACAAAAAAAAAAGCAATCGTCTGCATTATTGGCAGTCTGCTTTCAGTTAGTTTCTTATAAACTTAATGAGTCTTGTGAACTAATTTAATGTTCATTCTTTCATTGTTTAAGTCAAACTGCTTGCAGAAAAAAAAAACAAATGCTTGTTTGAAAGTAAAAATTACACTTTTTAAGTTGCATCAGGGAGTTTGCATGTTCTCCCCGTGCAGCATGGGTTCTCTCCGGGTTCTCCAGCTTCCTCCCACACAATCCAAAAACATGTTGAGGTTAATTGGTGATTCTAAATTGCCCGTAGGTGTGAATGTGAGTGTGCTTGATTGTCTGTCTCTAAGTGTGGCCCTGCAATGGACTGGCGACCTGTCCAGGGTGTCCCCTGCCTTCGCTCTAAGTCGGCTGGGATAGGCTCCAGCCCCCTGCGACCCTAATGAGGATGAAGCAGTGTATAGATAATGAATGGATGGATGGAAGTTGCATCAGTAAACTAGAAAAGATAAATTCCTCTATAATGTCTGACATTGGAGCACTTCCGAGGCTACTTTGGTTATGATGTTGTGTTTATTTTTAACCTGTATGCCACTGAGAGCGTACAAAATTTCCTCAACTCAGTGCTTAGCAGGTACACTCCTGTTACACATTGGTGAATAAAAGAAGGCGTAATAAAATCAAACAGATCGCACCACCTTTCCAAGCTCTTTGAATAAAGGGATGCCTTCAGTCGGGTTTTGAAACTGAAATGCTGGAAGATTCTAGAATGTTTTAGAATTCTAGAATGCGCCAAGATTCTAGAATGCTGTATTCTAGAATGTCATAAGATTCTAGAATGTTTTAGGATTCTAGAATTTTGTAAGATTCTAGAATGTTTTAGAATTCTAGAATGTTTTAGAATTCTAGAATGCTGTAAGATCAGGGAATGCTGTATTCTAGAATGCTGTAAGACCAGAGAATGCTGTATTCTAGAATGTTATAAGAGTCTAGAATGTTTTAGGATTCTAGAATTTTGCAAGATTCTAAAATGTTTTACAATTATAGAATGCTTTAGAATTTCAGAATGCTGTAAGATCAGACAATGTTTTGGGATTCTAGAATGTTGTAAGATTCTAGAAAGCTTTAAGATTCTAGAATGCTTTGGGATTCTAGAATGTTTTAGGATTCTAGAATGCTGTAAGATTCTAGAATGTTTTAGGATTCTAGAATTTTGCAAGATTCTAGAATGTTTTAGAATTCTGGAATTTTTTAAAATTCTAGAATGTTTCAGAATTCTAGAATGCTGTAAGATCAGATAATTTTTTAGGATTCTAGAATGCTGTAAGATTCTAGAATGTTTTTAGATTCTAGAATGCTTTAGGATTGTAGAATTTTGTAAGTCTAGAATGTTTTAGGATTCTCTGAGTCTACCCTGGGCTGCCAGGTGGTTGGTGGTTAGCACCATTGCCTTGCAGCAAGAAGGTGGCCAGTTCACGTCCCGGTGAGGACACCCGGGAGTTTGCGTGGAGTTTGCATGTTCTCCCCATGCAGCGTGGATTCTCCCCGGGTTCTCCGGCTTCCTCCCACACAGTCCAAAAACATGTTGAGGTTAATTGGTGATTCTAAATTGTCCGTAGATGTGAATGTAAGTGTTCTGGGTTGTCTGTGTCAAAGTGTAGCCCTGTGATAGACTGGCTACCTACAAAAGTCTAGGTTTTAGAATGTCGTCAGACAGAATGCTGGAAGATTCTGGAATGCTTTAGGATTGTACAATTTTGTAAGATTCTAAAATGTTTTACAATTGTAGAATGCTTTAGAATTTCAGAATGCTGTAAGATTAGACAATGTTTTGGGATTCTAGAATGCTGTAAGATTCTAGAAAGCTTTAAGATTCTAGAATGCTTTGGGATTCTAGAATGTTTTAGGATTCTAGAATGCTGCAAAATTTTTAGAATGCTTTAGGACTCTAGCATGCTGTATTCTAGAATGTTTTAGGATTGTCTGTGTCTACGACTTGATTTTGGACATGTAAATAAGAGATGAAGACAGATGGACCGTGGGACTTCTAGCTAAATACAAAAGTCTCGGTTTCAGAATGTTCTAAAATACAATGCTGTAAGACTCTACAATGCTGTAGGATTCTAGAATGCTTTGGGATTCTAGAATGCCGTATTCTAGACTGTTATAAGAGAATGCTTTAGGATTCTAGAATGCTGTATTCTAGAATGTTTTAGGATTGTCTAGGTCTACTCTGGCTTGATTTTGGACAAAGAAATAAAAGATGAAGACAGATGGACCGTGGGACTTTTAGCTAAATACAAAAGTCTAGGTTTCAGAATGTTCTAAAATACAATGCTGTAAGACTCTACAATGCTTTAGGATTGTACAATTTTGTAAGATTCAAAAATGTTTTAGAATTCTACAAAGTTTTAGAATTTTAGAATGCTTTAGAATTTCAGAATGCTGTAAGATTAGACAATGTTTTGGGATTCTAGAATGCTGTAAGATTCTAGAATGCTTTAAGATTCTAGAATGCTGCATTCAAGAATGTTATAAGATTCGAGAATGCTCTAAGATTCTAGAATGTTTTAGGATTCTCTGAGTCTACCCTACTAGAGTGTGGACAAGGAAAGAAGAAATGAAGATTTATGGACCGTTGGAACTTTTACCTACCAACAAAAGTCTAGGTTTCAGAATGTCCTAAGATAAAATGCTGAAAGATTCTCGAATGCTTTAGTATTCTAGAATGTTTTAGGATTCTAGCATTCTGTATTCTAGAATGTTTTAGGATTGTCTGAGTCTACCCTGGCTTGAGATTGGATGAGGAAATAATAAATGAAGACAGATGGACCATGGGACCTTTTAGCTACCAACAACAGTCTAGGTTTCAGAATGTCAAAAGATGAAATGCTGTAAGATTCTAGAATGTTTTAGGATTCTAGAATGCCGTAAGATTCTAGAATGCTGTAAGATTCTAGAATGCTTTAAGAGTCTATGATATAAGATTCTAGAATGTTTTAGGATTCTTGAATGTTTTAGGATTCCGGAATGCTGTAAGATTCTAGAATGCTGTAGGATTCTACAATGCTTCAGGATTCTAGAATACTGTAAGATTCTAGAATGCTGAAAGATTCTTTCACGCTTTTTGATTCTAGAATGTTGTAACATTCTGGGTTGCTACAAGATTCTGAAATGCTTTAGAATTCTAGAATGTTGTAAGATTCTGGAATGCTGCAAGATTCCAGAATGTTTTAGGATTTTGGAATGTTACAAGATCCTAGAATACTCTAAGATTCTAGAATGCTGCAAGATTTGAGAATGTATTAGGATTCTAGAATGCTTTAGGATTCTAGAATTCTGCATTCTAGAATGTTTTAGGATTGTCTGAGTCTGCCTTGGCTTAATTTTAGATGAGGAAAATAAGAAATGAAGACAAATAGACCATGGGACCTTTTATCTACCTACAAAAGTCTAGGTTTTAGAATGTTGTAAGATAGAATGCTGTAAGATTAGAGAATGTTTTAGGATTCTAGAATTCTATGAGAGTCTAGAATACTGTAAGATCCTAGAATGTTTCAGGATTCTAGAGTGTTTCAGGATTCTAGAATGCTGTAAGATTCTAGAATGTCTTAGGGTTCTAGAATGCTCTAAGATTCTAGAATGTCTTAGGATTCTAGAATGCTCTAAGATTCTAGAATGTTTTAGGATTCTAGAATGCTCTACGATTCTAGAATGTCTTTGGATTCTAGAATGCCCTAAGATTCTACAATGCTTTAAAAAAGTAATCAGTTTAAAGCATTTTAGCAGTGTCATGTGCATCGTGTTGAGACTGCATCATACTTTGTTAAGTTGTGTTAAGTAGTTCACTGCGTAGTTTCACACAACAAATACTGTTTTCACGACAAACTGCAACTTCCTTGACTTGTAAAGTATCTTTTACGTTGACAAACACGATGTGTGTCATTCGTGGTACAATACAATTGGAATCAAAAAAATATCAATCTCTCGCAGTTGATCAGACATTTTTGTTCAAAACTTAAGTGAACGTCCCCTAAAGGTCCTCTGAAGTTTTTACGAGATAACTTTCAGCAAATGTTCCCTGGACGTTTCCTTAATTTTATTATGTTTGAGGCTGATGTTTACTCATTTTCAGGTAACCTAAACTGTAAACTTCAGGGAATCTTCCATGAAGGTTCCCCAAATACCTTTCAGGGAATGTTCTCTGAACGTACCTTTAAATTATTTTTGTAGATGTTATAAAAACTGTATATTTCAGGGAATCTTCTGAGAATGTTCTCTGAAGTCATTTTTTTCCTGGTTACAAAAACTGCTACCTAAACTGTAACCTTCAGGGAATATTCCCTGAATGTTCCCTTAGAGTTATTTACAGAGGTGATAAAACTGTTACTGAACCAGTACCTTCAGGGTATTTTCAGGGAACCTTCAATGGTTATTTTTAGAGTTAACAAAACTGTTACTAAACCTTTAACTTTTAAAGAACCTTTAGGGAACGTTCTCTAAATGTTGTTTAAAAAAATGGCAGGCTGTTTCCATAGACTGCATATATATAACTCAGGTTTTGTAGACAAATGTGTTTACGCCTGGCTGTCTAACCTTAAGTTTAAAAATAAATAAATAAATACATTTCTAATAGTCTTAGAAATTCCTACATGGTGTCAATTTCAGGAAGAAGACAGGAAAAATATATATATATTTAAAATAATAATATTAAAATTTATTTTATTCCTAGTATGTAAAACATTTTCGTCCTCGATTTGGAAGATAGGAGGCTGGGAATTTTTTTATTTATTTTTTTAAATTATTTTTATGGGTTACGTGCACAAATGCTGATTACGTCCACTGTGACTGAAACTGTAAAGGATGCCTCAGACATACATGTGACGTGGAAGTGTAGTAGCGATGCACTGTCTGTGTGCTGGAAGCGTCCATAATAAATACTTCCTCAGCAGTGGTGTGATGGGAGTTGAACTCGGAGCTGCTGACCAATGAGAAGCAGTCTGAGCAGTCATCCCAGCAGCAGCAGCAGCATCAGTGTGTTTCTGTGTGTGTGAGTGAGTGTGTGTGTGTGTATGTGTGTGTGGCAGCTTTAAACGGGGGAATCTGGACACCCTCTCTGAATTGAATAGGACCCTCTGCAGGCAGGCCGTGCTTTCAGCCCCTCTCAATGTGCTTTTTACCAAATGGAAGCAGAGGTGTTGAACCCCCAGATGATGGCGGACGTCAATGGCAACAATAAAATCACCAACGCGGAGCTGGAGGTGTTGAAGCTGCAGGAATTGGTCCGAAAATTGGAGAAGCAGAACGAACAATTGCGGACCAGAGCGAACGCTGTAAACAATTGCTCCATCGGCCCTCATCTCCAGAGCTCGCTGTCGTGTCTGCACGGAGCCCCGACGTGTCCCACTGACCATTTCTCCAGCAAATATGACATTTCTAGTCCGACACAGTCGCATCCGTGTCTCCCTCGAGGTCCGGCGGAGGAGCCATTCGCTTATTTCCAGCCGAGCTCGGCGCCTCCTGAGGCGGCTGTGGAGGACAGCGGCGCCGCTGGAGCCACAACTGTGCTGGATGAGGTTGATATTCTGGACCTGAGCACCGTGCTGCCCGTCGGAGAGCCTGATAGCTGGTAACTGCTCTGTCACCCACTTTACGGCACTTACATGTTTGTTTAGGGGTTTAAAATAATAAATCAGAGTCCCTGGTGTTTGTGTGACCCTAATAGATGCTTGATAGGCCACAGCTCTGACAAGCAGCCACACTCCTGACACAGTATCTGCCATGTATCCTCCTATTGATTGCATTACTGACTCTGCTCCTGTTGACTTGCAGACACTGAGAAACAGAGAGGAAAAAGAACAAAACCACATCTGACACCAGCTCAGAATGCACTGTGCATGCAGCATAGGTAGCTATTCAGAGTAAGGCAGCACTGAGATGAAATTAGAAACAATGACCCCCTTCAGCCTGTGATCAAACAGCTCGGCTTTGTGTGTAGTGTTCAGCCCCAGGCTGAACTACTTTGAAGCGCAGTAGCTGCTGACTTGGGAAGCTCACACACTGACATGCTGACTACTGAAGCATCTCCAGGTTTATGTATCAGATGTGATGATGTGGAAAATGTAGCACACAGCTGAAAGCAGCACTGATGGGATCCAGTGTTCGCTCTCTGCCTCGGCGTATCCTTACTCCATTTAACACGACTAATTTAGCCCTCAAGTCAGTGTAACATTCTGGCCTAGTTGCTGAATAAGAGGTCAGAGTTGTCTGGTCTGTTTTCTTTTAGTTGGCCACAGAGGTGGTGACACATCTTTTTTTTTAAATGATTTTCAGGAATCTGTTATTTCAGTGTTGTATTATCACACACACAGATTTGTTGTATGGATTAATATTATGCTCTTGTCATTTAAAGCAACCCTCAGAATCAGATTGCTTGTTTTATCCTCTTCATAGAGTAGTCAGTTGCTCCACTCATAGCAGGCAGCCAACAAAATGGGAGTCTCCAAACTCCATTTATTTCGATGCAGTTTTTGATGATTTTCTTGCTGTTTCATCATTGGAGGTGTAAAATGTGAAAACTGTGAAAAATTCATTTTTTTATAATTTTCTAAAGTGGCATCTAGAAATGGATTCGACGGAGGGTTTAGTCAGACCTATATCAATACCGATCATTAGTAATCAAATCAAAATGGTAATTGTTAACTTATATTTGGAACCACATATATGTATTTGCAGAAAGAATAATAATCTTGGTATCAAAGCTGAGAATAAAACAAACTCCAACACAAAACCAGTTTGAAACGCCTTTGTTTATTGTTGTTTTATATATTTTTATAGAACTGTTAAACATTTATCCTGCAGTATTTATAGGTTGTTGCTCGTGGTGGGTAATTAATCACGCAGGGCTATTGGCGGGACTTTGCCCAAGATCACAGTTAGATGACAACAGATAGAGAGGCAGCTGCATCAGAGCAAAAGTTAGCTTTTTGTTAAATCTTTTTGGGAAAATGCAGAATTTCTGTTCTAATAATCGATCAATCCCTACTTTAGCTTATGTTTTTATCCATGCAACACTGAAATAACCTTAAATTTCCAATTTACTGTTGTATGATACAGATAAAAGAAGCAAATCTTCAAATTTTAGAAACTCAAACCACAGTATTTGCGCATTTTTGCTTGCAAAATCATTCATTGATTATCCAGATAGGTGCTTAAAACTGATCGATTCAGCACTGAAAGTATCTACCGCCCACAGAAAGAAGAGATAATATCACAAACCCTTGTGTGTCTCTCTGTGGCAGTCACATTCCATATATATCACTGCAGTGGGTGATTTTTATTTTACGCTGTTGGTTCCAGAGCTTAAGTTGTCACCATTGAAATTGCATTCGCTATTTATGGAAACTTTTAGGGCGTATTGACATTTGGATTTTATTAAAGTGGCCTTACTTTACCGGGTAACTCGGCTGAAATATATTGCTGCTGTAAAACTCACCCCTTGAGATCTGCAGCTACTATTTCTTTGTGACTGTTCTGCAAATAAATACAGCAGACTCAGGCTTATGTAACTTCGGCTCTCCGTGGGCCGCGCTGTAAAGGTGTCAGGACCTGACTGTGCATTGTGTTGTGTGTTCCAGGCTGTATGTGAGTCCCAGAGCCCGGCTGCATGGCGACAGCATTCTCAGCCCTCTTCAGTGGTGCAGGCAGGTACTGGACCACCCGGGGCCTGAGGTGGAGCTCGCCAAGATGACGCTCTGCCACAGACTGGACCAAGGTACAGTGTATCTGTCGCTCAGATTAACATCCTTCATCTCCTGGCACATCTGTCTCTCTGGCTGCTGACATGTGATCATAAGCTGCGACACACTTCACACAAAATGTCCGCACGTGCAACAGGATTTCTGCTGCTTGCTGCAAAGTCTGAACTGTGGGATCTTTTCACTTTGCGCAGCTCAATTGTTTTTGCCATTTAACTCGGTCTCTTTAAATTTGTTGGGTTCTAAAGTAACGCACCCAACTTTCCCACAGAGTGATTATTTCTGGGGTGGTGGAGTTGGAGGGACTCACACTTAGGCATGTCAGTTTCTCCAGAGAGAGTTTAAGAGCAGTTTAAGGGATTTGCTACTTGGCAGGGGAAAAAATCCATTTGGAGAGGCTTATTTTGGAGATGACTTTACACTATGTTAAGTGAAAAATATTCTAAGGATTATATTCATTGATTCAATCTCTATTTTAGTCATTGAGGGCAAGCCCACGATGATGTCGAGAGAAGTCAGCAGAGTAAAAAGGCAACAATCAATGAGACAACAAAGAAAGGAACACAGTTACATTCAGAAGCAGTGTTGTCTATGATCATAGATTCAAATTGATCAACAAGTACAGATGCACCACGAGCATATATGTGGTCTTGTTTGCATTGATGACAACTTTTATTTGGAACTGTGCATTGTGCAGTTGCTTAAAACGCTTGTAGCAGGGATTGAATGGCTGACTGGGGAGTATTAGAAAAGCGATACAGAGCTGTATCATCGGCATAGAAGTGTATAGCGCTGATGAAATTATCATCATTACATGGACTCACATATGTGCATTTTAAAAGGAATATTTTAAAAACAATTGAAGTAAAAATGTTTTCTATTTGAAATCTGAATGTTTTTTAGAGGTTGTAGGAGTAGTTTGACATTTCTGGGAGATGCACTTATTTGCTTGCTTGCAGAGAATTAGGTGAGATACTCTCAATAGAAAGACCAAAAACAAGCTAGCGGGGCTCTGTCTAAGGGTTTCCAAATTGGCTTACCACGACCTCTAAATATCACCATTGAGCTATATCGTTTAATCCAGAAAACACAGAAATGGGTCATTCCATCTCACATCATCAAAATTTTAGGACAATCTCTGCTCAACCATCTCTGATTTGATTACACTGGTTTTTTTTTTTAGCCTGAACTATGAATATTTAAAATAGTGTCTGGAAAATTTTAGCTTAATATATTAAATACTTTCCGAGAAAAGAAAAAACAAAAACGTGCTTATTGACCCACTTACAGCACGTTTATTTGCACATTCTAATTTGAAGCTATGTTTAGATAATAATAGTAGCTTATTAACTATTAAAGGTAAAAGTCTGACATTTGTCTGCTAGTTCTCATAATGCCTGAGGTACAAAATCTACACTATTAGACAAGAAGATCAAATAATTGCTCTTCCCACTTGGTCACAAAAATAAAGAACAGTTTTTTTCATTCAACTTTCATAACTGATTGACCATGTACGACAAGCTACACAAAAACAAATACGCTCCTGGATATCTTAGTCCAAATAGAACAGAGTTCAGAAGGTCACTGATGATTTGAGATGGAAAAACTCAAATAAAAAATGACAGTCTGGGGTTTTTGATTTGTGTCAGACCTCTCCTGGATCCTGTTTTCAACCTTTATGATAAGCTAAGCTAAGAATTTGAGAGCTGTAGCTTCATATTGAATGGACAAATATCTATCTCATCATCTAGCTTTCAGTAAGAAAACAAACTTGCAGTGTTTGACACATACACAGCCTACAAATCTGTCATTTCTCAGCTGACTGAGTCACCCCAACAGAGAATTAACCAAAATGTGGTTCCTGTCTGTCTGGACTTTGCCGTAGTATTATCCATCCAGTTGGATTTAGCTTCTATTAATAATGTCCCAGATGAGAGTGAGAATACAATTTATCCACTGCATTGCTGATGCTTATATGCCACAAGATCATTCTTTCTATTCAAATCTATGCATTAGCTGGGATAGGGGTTTATTGAGGATTCAGAAATGCTAATATGCTGCTTATATGCATCAACACATAAACACGATACTACAAAAAAAAAATCCCCAATCATCATAACTGGCATACTTGTGTGCTAATAAATGACATTTGCTGCTGGACCCAGTTTTAGATGTGGTGCTTTTAGACTTTCTGCTCTCGTACATGCATGGGGATATGGTTACCATAGAAACCATGCTTACATTAACTGGGTTTTTGAGGCAGATTTGCTCAGCACTCGCTGCACCAAGAGCCTGTGCAAGAGACTCTAGTGCTGTAAAAGCACATACCACTTCTGGGTGCATGTGTGTATGCTGTGCATGTGTGGGCTTTGATTTATTTATTTTTTTGAGATTCAGAAACAGTTTCCCCTAGATCAAATGTTTGCATCTTGAGGCCGTGTGGTGTCCACATTGTGAATTCATAATGCACATTTGTTAGTGTTTATTTTGATGTTCATTTGGTGTGCGCGGTTCAAGGTCCTCTTCTGTCTCTAAAGCTGTATTCAGTGAAGCCTGGCTCTCCTCCCCTGGTTCGTGAATACATCCTTGTGTCTGAGATCCAGCAGCCGTTGTTTGTGTAACTTGCCGTGAATGCTAGTTTTATCCAGTAGTGGTTGAGCCTAATTGTGTCAGGAATGCCAAATGCTCCACTTTGTCAGGTGTGCGCCTCTCTGACTACCAATCAGACTCTGTGTTTACACGTTGGACACACTCTGTGCAGCTGAGCCAAATGTAGTCTCTCCTCGGTAGTGTTGGGTGTATAAAATAATAGTGTCACCCTCTAATAAGGTATCATATTATAAATATAAAAAGCTGTAACTAATTGCTTGTATTGTCATTTATCAACTTTACAGATTGTAAATAAGCAGTAATTTGACAGCAAAGAGCCTCACGACAAAAATCAATGGTTTGTCAAGCTCTCCATGTCAGTGATTTACAGCTGCTGTACAAACTCAACCATTATTAAAGCAAAACGTTGTGCTGTTAAACCTGTCATAAAGTAGGCTGTGACAGTGATTTGTAAAATTAGTACAGTATGTAACTCTCCAAAGTAGTCCATAGTAGATCTAATTCTGATTTTGGGAATGGGATGTAGCCTACATGCAAAATCCCTGCTTATCCTAAGATCCCTCCAAAAAAAATCAGTGGTTTAGCCCAATGAGCCGCAGTAGTAAGCTAAACCTCGTCTTACTGTATCAGCCTCCTCCGCTGAAGCCGCGACCCAACATCAATACTGATCTGTAAGAGGCAGATTAACATTTGGCCAGAGTGTGTTAAAACATATGAATCCATGTACTGAATGTGTGTGTGTGTGTGTGTGTGTGTGTGTGTTACATGGTAAAATAATCAGACTAACATGTCCTTCGCTGCAATCTTGTCTCCAGCTAAGCGGTGGCGAGGGGTCTCCTCCGTCCGTCCATACAGCTGCATAGAGGGGCTCTCCACCCTCAGCTGCCCCGTCCTGCCTTACACTAAATCTGCTGCACTAACCGAGCCCCCAGGTAACACCAACACATGCATGTCGCTCCTGCTAACCATGAAAAAGTCAATCTAACTTTCTGAGGTTCATTTGTAGGTATGAAAGTTCACTTTGGCCTGCAGATCACATCTCTTCAGGTGTTCATTTTGAAGGCCGAGTGAAATAAAATCACTGTTTCATTGAGGTGATGTCTATAAGTTAACTGACAGAAAAGTAGTTGTCGATTATTGCATTTTAACAACTTGAACGTTTTTATCAATTTTGAGTCAAAATGTCCAGCAATAGGCAGCCTTCCACTTGGGTTTACAGGAATGGCCTTGTAATCGGCCATTTCTGCTGTTCTGTTTCCAACAGTTTCAACTACAACATTTCCTCCTAGTGCACCAAAACAATGACAAATGGTAGTGACTGGATCTAACTCCTGCTGCATGAGCAAGCAGGAAACAGACCATCGGATGGTTTGATATGTTCTCCTATATGGTGCTCTTTCCATTGTTGACGGCGATGTCAGAGAGTAGAAGACTGCTAGTTAACATGGACATCAAGAGGATTAAAAAATGTGCTTGTTGTCCTCTCCAAATTTAACTAATCAGCATCAAAGCCTGCACAGCAAAAATACTAATTTCTGGTGTCTGAACTTATTTCTCCCATGACAAAGGCCCTGAAAGGTAGGGCCACCCCTAAACAGCCCACAAGCTTGTGCAGTGGAAAATTGTTTGGTAACAAATGCAGGTTATTATTAGTATTAAATCATTACTTATCATGTTATTTGTAGCCATGCGAACAGTGTGTTTTTTTCCATAGAGATGCATGGCCCCAAGAGGGTGAACCCAGTTCTGAATTTGTGGCCAGCCATGAGGTGGAAATTCCTGATTTTTTGAGTTCAATGTCTTGATAACTATTTGAAAGATTGCCATGCATTTTGGTTTCATGTTCTCTGCAAGATGAGTTTGAATATTTTATTATAGTGTTTTTTTATTGTACACTTATTTAGACCAAATTTTGGTGAAGTGCTAATAAGGACATTTGTAGCTATAACTGTTGGACCTTCCTTTAACAATGGGAGTCTCAGTCTTATTTTCGGAGCACATTTCGCCGCACTCCCACAGTCATACCTTTTTTTTTTTCCACAAATTTTCCAGTACCACAGTGTGATCTGTTGGTCTCTAAACAGGCCTGCTTTTGTATTCTCCCAACTCAGTTTTATCCTGCCAGTGTGAGGACTCAAGCCTGCTTTTCCAACCTTCAGGACACTGCTGCCCTAATTCCAAAATCTAACAACAATGAAAAACAGCAAGTAACCAGAATGTTCATAAAATGTGGAAATGAAAGCTAATTATCTAACATTTTAGCATAGTTAACATGTAAATCTCTTGGATTTAGGGCATAATAAACTTCACTGCTCAAATTTAAACTCTTCCCTTTAACTGCATAGTTGTCGTTTCATTTTACATCCACAGCAATAAGAACATCGAGCCAAAAGCAACTGTTGCTTCCAAAATACTTTTTGGAGCTCACTGCGTAAACATAACCCAGATTCTTAAACAACCTGCTACTTGCAAGTTTACAACCAGATTAGAGCAAATTGCAGGGAAGAGATTATGAGGTCATAACCTTCAACAGATGGAAACAAGCAAACTGGACCACAGGAAAGCTCCTTCCGCCTGGTCATCCATATTTTATATTGACGCAAATAACCAGAGAGTGCAGGTTTGATTTGTATGTCAAGCTGGTCATCAGTGATTGAATCTTGTCTCTCTTTTGCTGTGTTTTTTTTTCTCCTCGGAAGCCCCGTTGCCGTCCTCTGGCCAGTCTTTTCTGCAGCCCACTCTCCCTCTCAGGGCCAGCTGCAGCCTCACCGACCGAGCGCCCACTTTCCTCTCAAACTCCACACTCCACAGTAAGATCTCAGCGACAACATGTCTCTGTCATTCATTTCATCAGGTGTGAGTCACCATCCATCTGCGACGATTATACACACATGGGAAAGCTTCTTCTGTTCTTTTTTTTCTCTTCTTGGCTAGAGAAAGTAAAATATCTTGAGATTCACGTGTTTTCTCCTGTGTGATTTTTAGATGTGGGACGCCGGCACGCGGCAATCTCCCCCCAGTCTTCCCTGGACAGCGAGGTGGGTGTATCAGAACTGGAGGACGACTCCATCTCTATGAGCTACAAACTGCAGGACATGACAGATGTGGAGGTCATGGCACGACTTCAGGAGGAGAGTGAGTTTACACTTTTTTATGCATAATATATGGAACAGTGCATGAATTTTGGGGTAACTATATCACCACTGCAAACACTGCTATGAAAATGTGTCATTGTCAATATCACATTGTGTGGTGGCATCTGATGAATTATTCGAGACGGTAGTCGGTGGGTGGTTATATTCCTGGCTCACACAATAAATTACACAATAAATCCCATAATGCACTGACGCCGAGTGTGAGAGACTGTGAGGCATTTTGTTGTAGGATTGCACCTAAAGATTAGCTTCAGTATTGATTAATCCGAATCAGCTTTATTGGCCAAGTATGTGAACACAAACAAGTAATTCTGGTGTTTTCTTTACTCCGAAAGTATTACAAAAAATAAAACACAGAAGGAAAATGAGCGTTTAACTACTATGAATAATGTTCTCGATCAGTTGTTTGATGTGTAAAATGTTAGCAAATTGCGAAAAAGATCCGTTAGAAGTATTTCCCGAAGCCCATGGGGACTCTAAAGTCCGTTTCAGATGTGGAATGTGTGACATTGCTGCTTCATTAAAGCACCAGCATTCTATCATTCAGACACTGTTCACTTTCACATTAAAGTTCCCCACAGATTCATAAGACTGGACGGTACATAAAGTGATGCAAAAAAAAGAACCCCACTGATAAACAAAAGACCACATGCAGGAAATTAGACTTCTGTACTGTGACGTATTTCCAAACGAAATGGAAAATACAATTGCAGAAAAGTTGCAAGAAGGATTTAAATCAAATCTTTCATACGTGATTGGATTTAAGTGGCGCCTCCTTTACCCACTTTATTAGATCAGGTGATGGATGATGAGGCCGACAAGAATAAGTTATGCCCGAATTGTGCTCTTAGGGGAGTGTAACTAAAGTTCTTTGCCACATGACATTCAGTGATATGACAACCATCTGCTGGCTACAACCACTCAGAAGCTTACAGTCGTGTGTGGTGTTAAATTTTGTATCCTTAAATCATTTTCCTGCTTTTTTTAACTGATGCACCCAGATTTAGACTCTGTGGAGCTCTCCTAAATGTTGTATGCTGATGTGAAAGCTAGTATATCAAAGGCGTTTTTCAAAGAGAGGGTTGTTAATTGTCATTCCTTTCTGCTGTGTAGATTCAAAGAGAGGATGAGGAGGCTGACACAGAGAGACAGAGATGATTTAGGTTGACATAAGGTTTACTGATCAGGAAAGGTTTCTGAGGATTCTCCCACACCCTAGACTTTATATTGTCCTTCGGTGGGAGTCTGTATCTAGATATAGGACAAAAGGAAAACAAGAAGATAGCTCGGCGCCTAGCAGAATCCGGCCTTGACAGACACAAAGGATGCCTGTCTGTCCTCCTACCGTACATCTACGTAGGGTCATGGTCCTATAGCAGCAAACTTAGAGACAGGTATATATCAGATATAGGTTTTGTAGATTGATGCCCTACATGTCACACATACTTTTGGGGAAGAGGTCAAGGGAAGTTCAAAGGGCCAAAAGCTCAGTATCATTCTAACAGATGCTTAACTATAAAGACAACAAAGTAATTTTTCCTTCACACTTATAAAAACCACCTTAACAGTGTTTATAGCTGTGATTTAGTCCTTTAGTCTTTCAGTCCTTTTCGGAGCGATCGTAACATGACATGATTAAAATTCAGAGTTGCCTCTTAATAAACACATTTTGACTCTATTCTTTTATACTTATTCTTAGAATATTCAGAGTGTATTGACACCTTCACCTCAGCCTTCTGGAGAGACTGAAATGAATTGCTCTGTTACACTGCTGATGAATGGATTAAAACTAAGATAAATGGTTGACCTTTCAGCATTTGAACTTGAGCAGGCAGCAATATCTTGATATCTTGTTAAATTATGCAGAACATTTCAGAAAAACTTCCCCGTATCAGTCTGGTTTAACGATTCAGCAACTGAATAATGGATGAGAGTCACCTCCAGAAGGAAATGTATCAAATACTACAGGAGGTTCAGGTTCATGTTTTTAACTGATAGAAGCACTGATCTGCTGCCCCGTAGGTCTCCGACAGGACTACGCCTCTACCTCAGCCACCGCCAGCCGTCGCAGCTCCAGCTTCTCATTGCATTCCCTCAGGCGCAACGAGATGGATCTGGAGGAGGAGGATGAGGAGGACGAGGGCTACGACCAGCTCCCTCCTCCGCAACCTCGGCTTTTCCGCACAGGCTCTATGCAGCGTGGCAGCCTTCCCCACTCCCACACCTTCTCCAGTATCAGAGACTGCAGACGCAGCTCAGCCACGCCTCAGTTTTCACTCAGCGGACTCTCCCAGTACTCTGGACACTCCAGCCTGATCACAGAAACACACACAGCATACAGGAATAGCACAGGTGAGTGTTGATGCAGCTGTAAGATCACTAAAATAACTATGTAAGTACAAGTGCTCAAATGTTTTCAGTCAGCAAGTTTTTAATCTGAAAGCAGAATTGCTTCCCTTTCCCATTTCCAAGCCTGACTAACGTTGTAATCGAGGACAGATATTACTGTCGTCATGAGGAGTAGATCTGAGATTTTGATTTGAAATGAACTAAGTTAGTATTCTTAAAGGAATAGTGCAACATTTTGGGAAATTACCTTAATTGCTTTCTTCTTTCATATCTGTACAATAGTGACACTGCATCTTGTGGCTAGTTAGCTTAGCTTAGCATCAAAACTGGAAACAGGCGAACCCATTTAAATGGCTCTAACCAAAGTAAAAACAAAAAACTCCACCTACCGGCACCTTCAAAATTCAGTAATAAAGATATGTTGCTTGTTTAATTTGCAAAAATTGAGTCATTCTATCTCAGATTTTTAGATCAATTCGATCTGCTCAACCATCTATGATTCCCCTGAAATTTTAGCATTAAAATCTGGATATTTATGAAGATAAACTTTTGCTTGATATATCAGATACTTTCCAAAAAAAATGCCTATCAACCTACTTTTAGCACGCTTGTTTACACTTTTACATTTCCCAATTTGAGGCTATGTTTTCACAACAATATCTGAAGAACTTTTAACTGTATGTAGATGTATGCCACAATTATAAAACACACAACATGAAGAATACTTTTAAATGTGAAATACTTATAAAAAAGGGAAAGCTTTTGTAGCTTTTATAACTGATGGTCAATAGCCTAATCAGGTAGAACACAGTTTTGGAGTTTCAAAATTCTTCTCAAAATATAACATTTGTTTTTGTTTTTAATGGGCATATTTTTCCATTTTGGACCCTACTTTGTTTGCTGGGAACAGATTATAAATCAATACCATGATGAGTAATAACAGTGAAAAAAATTCAGGCTTTTATCTTTAATAGTTAAAATCAAATTTCAATGTATGAAAAAAATGTGCTGAAAGTGGGTGGACGGGTAATCAAAAAAAAAATCTCTGAAAGCACTTTCCAGATCAATCTAAAATGTATTATTTACCATTTAAAATATCCATAGTTTATGATTTTAAAAAATTCATTTCAAGCAGATCAGAGATGGTCAAGCAGAAGCCCCTTGATTATTTAAGATGAAAGAACCCAATTGTGAGTGTGACTAAAGTGTAGTTATGTTCATATTTATTTCTTGGTCAAATTCAGTGACCTTCATATTTTAAAAAATGCCAAATTATTCCTCTAATGTTGGAAGTGTAACTGGAAAACTTGAAAGGCTCCTAATAGACCTGACACCTGCAGGAACTGATTGGCTTTCTTAATATTGTTGCATAGACAAGCTTCGGAGAAGCATGCCCAACCTGATCAGAGCTCCCAGCATGCCCAGTGTTCCCAGTATTCCATGCCTGGCCTCCCCTGTCAACCCACCCTCCCACGGTCCTTCCTCTCTGCCACCGATGCCCTCCCTCCGGAGCAGCCAGAGCTTTGACTCGTCCAGTGGGCTCGCACGACTGCAATCCTCCAGTAAGACTCTCCTGTTTATGAATAAATCAGATGTGCAAAGCTCATTTTTAATAATGAGCAAACGTGCTGCTGTCTTCTGAAGGCATTGCAATATTCAATTTGAAATCTGCTGTGTTCCAGTTCCCTCCCCAGGCCAGCTCAGTCAGCGAGTACAGAGCGTCGGGAACTTTCCCACCACTCCACGACATCCACTGAAGGCCACAGCCTATGTGAGCCCAACTGTGCAGCAGGGTCCCACCTCCACCTGTCTGTCCACCTCCATTAGTCTGAACTCCATCCCCAGCAGCGCCGCTCTGCCTCAGCCCCTCAAACCCAGCAGCAGTTTGCTACCACAAGCCCTCAAAGCCAGCAACCAGCCGACCGTCCCCCGCAGTTCCCTCCCTCGACCAGCCTCCTTTGTAGGAACAAGTGGAGTTCCACGTGCAAGTAAAATCACCCAACCCACACGCAGGTAAGAGCAGCAACACTGACTCAGTGGGTGTAAAAGGGAACGCCATCAATTTTACACCTCAGATTCTGGTCACAAGTCTTGGTAGTATTACTGCATTTGAAAACAAGAAGTCATGGAAGCTTTTAGTGGCTCAAGTTGTGTTGTTAAAAGTTTGAAAATGAATGAATGTTGTGGAATTAGAAACAAGTGAGATTACCAGATCTCATTGCTCCATTGATTTTGATACTTTTTTATATGTGGGATTAAAGTGGAGGAGCCCTTTTTTTCTCAGTCAATCCTGTAAAATGTGAAAGCAGAATGTGCTTTGGAGCTGGTGTCAGAGCTGCATACCTGGAATGTTCAACATTGTTAAATGTTTCAGGATTAAACATGTTAATTCTTGTTTATTTTCTGCAAAAAAAAGTATAATGTAAAGCTGAATGTATAATACAGTTACAGCTATTATTAGTCAGTTACTCAACAGAATGAGACCTTATCAGCAATTTATATAAATTTTGATTAAGCAAGTACAGTCGTGACTTGATAATCCGACCCTTAAAATCTGAAAACCTTGCTGTCTGACAGGTTTTTAGGAAAAAAGAACGGAACCCATGAAAAATAGCCTTAACATACCGACAGCCTTGGATTCTGACTCCGACATGACACTTTATGTCACAAATAAGGATAACGACGTATTATCTGACTTAACAATCCGAGGTCTTAAAGCTCAATTCAGATTTTTTGTGGAATCCGATTTTTTCGAGTTCGTTCACGTTTCCAATTAAATACGACTTGTATGTGATCTGCTGTTCATATGAACTTCATATGACCCAAAAGTGTCCCGCATGCGCAGAAGAGGACACATCGACGTGACACGCAGCAAGCGTGCTCAGTGTTTATGGAAGTAGACACGGATGGTAACAGTGGAGCATATCTGCCACTCCCCAACCGCCGCCGATGGTGGAAAGTACTGTGACCGCTAACTAAACTGGCATCAGCAGCCAAGTACTGCCTGTGCGTTGCGGCCACTTCCACCCTGTCGGAGCGCATCCCCGGGGTGGAAGTGGTCCCCCCGACTGCGCCAAATATTTAGATATTCATCATTAATTGGATCTGTTTTGTTCAGACTGTTATGAAAAGATCAGATACAGGTCGCATAGGAGAAAACAAAATCAGGTTTGGGTCACTTCAGCTTGCTGTCTGAACGTATTTACCTTTGATGTCAACCAACGGGCCCGTGCACAAGCGCACCGGTCAATTAGGCATGAAATCCAGCGATAAGTAGTGTTCTAACAATGCACTAGTTATTATAACAACTACGAACAATGAATATTAACGACAAATGACCCTTCAAGCATCAAGCCCTCCTTGTATCTTGACCTCCGTCTTGACAATCCGACAGCCTTGCTATCCGACATAGAAGGAGGTTTTACATTTAGTGTTGGATTATCAAATCACGACTGTAATTCGTTAATCAAAAATGCCAAACCTTTGATTATTTCTGTTTCTCAAATGCTTTTCTGCTCTTACACTATTGTAAACAAATTTTTTTTTTACATTATATATAGAATTTTGTAATAACTTTTCAATAAGATATTTAATAATGTCACAATATCAAGATGCTCATTTGTCATTCCTTTACGATGTTTTATACAGCAAGTTATTCACAGACAATTAATTAGTTGCAGCCCTCTACTGTCTAAATATGGAACATGAAATTGGGACACGGTGCAGGTGCTTTAATATTTACACCGATTGACCTGAAAGAGGTGCTATTGTGACAGTGAAAGGCAAACTTTGAAACCAAGCTAAATCGGTTTGCTTTGACGTTTGTATGGCCAATGCATCTTCTTATTTCATTTTATGAATTCAGATGCAAACTGTTTCTCTCTTTCCGCAGTTTGCTGACTCCTCCAAAGAGTCTGGCTGCTCTGAGCGCCCTGAGGGACGGCAGCTGGAAAGATGGCTGCTACTGAACCCAAATAATCTGAGGTTGGAGAGGAGCACAGGGAGAAGCATGGGACCCAACCTAGACTGTGAACCACGAGAGGGTGACTGTTAACATGAATAAAAGCACTGCTCTTCACTGAAGGACAAAGTAGAGACTGAGAATAGTACGGGTCCAGCAGGCTGGATCTTTACTTTACTACCTGCTGAAACACAGACTGACACACTACCAGGCAATACTCTGATAATCAGCTGTTAAATGTGAAACGGATCCTCTTTGATATGTGTTTTTTTGTTCATCATCGTGGATAGTTAATGCTTTCATTCAATAGAATGAAAATTCCTCTCCAGTTGAACGCTTAGAAAAAAAGAATAGCCCACGCTTTTGTACATGCTTTTAATGGTTTCATATGACTAATTTTGCAAGGTTTTTTTTTTTTGTTTTTTTGTTTTTTTTTTTGTCAGACTGTGGTGTCAGAAACAAAGTTGAACCTGAAATTGGAATTTTGTTACTCCCTGTGCCTGTTAAGAAGTAGTGTGATTCACGTTAGGTATATTTATTGGCTGGACCTCACAGCACTTTGGATAAGAAATATGATTAACACATTAAAATAAATGATCTTCCTTGTTTTTCTTATGTAAGATATGACATTCATTAATGTCAGTGTACACACTTTATCTTTTGGCTAGTTTTTTTTTTTTCATTTATTGTTTACATGAAATTTTAATGTTCTTTGATAAACATAATCACTGCAGTGATATTGCACATAGAGCTCCGATGCTTTTTATGGATGACAAGAAGTTAAAGAAGTGGTGAGTTTTTAAAGTGAATAAAAGCATTTCAAAACAACTTTGCATGGTTCTGGTTTTGCTTGCATATCTGCCACCAGGGAAGTAAAGAACCAATACAACTGGAAGACTGCAAAGGAAATATGAAATGAATTAAAGCAGTTCTTGTCATGTTCAGCAAATCATGAGCTGTAGATTGCATTGTTGTTGTTCTGTTATAATACTGGTCAGAAGTTTGTGTACTTTTCAGGAAGTAAGGACATCTTTATTTAAAAGGGATGACTGAAGTCAAAAACACTGATAATTTAAAATGTATATATATATTTGTCCATTCAGAAATTAGCTGATGTTAGAATTTTGACGCAAGTTTACTAAGCTTTGGTAATCAGTTTCTCTTAACACAATCAGCTTTGGAAAGTAACTAAGTACATTTACTCATGTGCTGTACTTAAGTGCAACTTTGTGACACTTTATGTGAGCATTTCAACTTTACACTACATTATACATCCAATGCATATCCGAGAGCAATATTGCAATTTCTATTCTACTACATTTTTCTGCCAGGTAAAAATTTTACACAACGGAAAATAAACCTTTAAATACACTCTATTGTTAAATATTAAGCCAGTGTTAGTCATGTGACATCTTACGAAAAGCAGTGTGTAGTTTGTCACGTTTCACATGTCTATAAATTGCTACCAGTTCCACATATTAGTGATTTTTCCTGTAAACTTCTTGGTTTCATTTCAATAAATGTTTGAATGATTCAATATCTCAACAAAATCCAGAGATGAGGGAGAGAAAGTCCACAAACTTAAAAAATAAAAAGAGATCTGTGTAGTGAAACTTTGTCTTTCCATCTTTCCAGTCATCATCTCTGGACCCCTCTGATTTATCTGGTGTTGCTGTATGTAAAACTGTGTATAAAGTACTTCAAATTAGCTCCCCCTGCAGCAGCTACAACAGCTACATGCTGCTAACACTGATGCTTCACTAATAATAATGTAATTATGTAATGGATATGAATATATCAATCAGAGGGAGCAAACCAGCACTTTGACTTTAATATTTAAACTACTTTTGCTGCTGATATTTCTGTACTTTTTCCTAATTAGGTTGTTTTATGCATTACTTTCAGCTGCAATGGAGCATTTTTATATTGCTGCATTGGTACTTTGACTTCAATAAAGGATCTGAATACATTTTTCACCACTGATCACAGTCCAACTTCATGAGGCAAGACCAACAAAAGCAATGGTCTCATTAAATGATATAAGGAATGTAGGACAATTATGTCAATTAACATCCCTGGTAGAAAAAAATATATGCACAAATGTGAGACAAATAAACTTTTTTCTAAATCCTCAACACCTATTGCAAACAGACATTACCTCAGTTCTTCAAAAATGAGTGAAGCTATTGGCTTGTTTAGAATTAAACACTAAACTTATTCCACTGTACTTGTTGATGAGCTAGTGAGGTGGAGACACTGGAGCTAAAGAGTCTAATGTTTAACAAGTTAGTATGTTGGTGTTGCATCTCCCCAGTAACACTCACACACAGCTTGTTACCGTACCTTTGGGTAAGTGACTAAAATCTCCACCTGCTGCTCAAAAATTTGGAGTACAAATGCATGTTTTATCTTTTTCTTTGAATCACAAAACTAGGCTTGAAGACAGATACTTGGAGTGTGACTTGGACTGCTGATCTTTTGGAATTTCTGATAATGCCCAACAAAGCCCAAGAGGTATGTGTAATCCATTTTCACTTTCATGTGTCACTGATCATCTATCAATGCTTTTGTGGAATCTATTATCAGTTCTGAAATCATTCTGCATGTCATCATTTTTTCAGGATGCTGTAATCAATCTGAAAACACTGCAAGAGATTTCCAGGCAGCTTGGTTTTGAATGGACGGTTTTGGCGTATGAGCTTGGCTTCGACAGAACTGAAATTGGGCGCTTCCACACCAAATCTGCAGAGAAGAGCGTTCAGGCTCGGGCCATGTTGGAAAGCTGGTACAGTATGTCGGCATGCGTGTCAAACCTGATGTTATGGTAATGATTAGTCACTGCCAGTGTTTAGATACTGCAGTGTTGTTGTGTGAATACCAGATTATTAACATCAGATCATCCGTGCAGTGTTTGCTCTAGCTTTACTTTTTGAACCAACAAAAAACAAGCCTTTGAAACCAACAATTTATTTATGAACTGAAATATTTGATAAGTTTAGTAATTTATTTGTGTACTGTGGTCTTTTGAGCATCGACTTTTGGACTGATATAATTCCATTTCATATTACACATCAGTGACTTTGTCCTGTTTCCCTGAAATCTTTCTCAGATCTCCCTCTTTATTTTCAGGTATGAGAAGTCATGGGACAAGCCCAATAAGACCAAGCTGCTGCAGGATGGGCTGGAGCGAGCAGGCCGGCGCGACCTGTCTGAGAAACTGCGCTGCCTCCACTGGGGCCACCAGAAACTGAGCCAAAGAGTGGAGCTTCCATCTGCCTTCCCCTTCCTCATTACAGTCCACAAGACCATCCACAACAAAGACGCACTGCGCAGAATCAACGACCTCAACCGCAGATTCACTTAAATGCATCTTGGTGTAACTATGTCCATAAGTTTCACCTTCAAGCATATAGGATTTGTGTCACTGAACAAACAAATGATAAGCATGCCACTTTTTTAAATTAAAGCACTGCAATAAAGATGATAGAAATCAGTATCAAAATCATGTTGTCAATAAATGCAATTAAATAACAATCAATAACAAACAATCATAATCATTTCAGCACTATGTCTAAATGTAGCAGGCAAATCGTGGTGTTGTCAGCTGGGGTCAAAATGCTCACAGGACAGAATCAGTGCATTGACACACTTAAGGAATTTGACTGTTTTTATTAACCTGTAGTTGGTAGTTTGTGAGCTTTCTAACAACAACAACAGCAACAACAACTACAGTAATAATAGCACAAACACTTGCTATATAAATAAGGTAAAGTAGTATTACTCGTATTTTTTTTTACTTATCTTTACTAGATTATTATTATTATTATTATTATTGTTCTTATTATTGTTA
>NW_007577738.1:254628-281033 GCF_000690725.1 Stegastes partitus | reverse complement strand
ATAATTATTGCGAGTGTTTATTTACTTGACCATATTTTTTAATTTAATTATATGTCTACGAAATTTAAAACTGGAAAGTAGCATTCTTTTTTAATTAAATCCTTTTAATCTATTGATTTTATTTTGATGAAATCAATCATGAATAGATCCCGGTCAACCAAACCCTATTGACCCAGTTGCACCAACCAATCAGAAAGGGAAGGCGTCTGTTAGCAAGGTTGTATGAGCGCGCAGGATGCGTTCAAAATAAGAGATTGCATTTTCAGATTTTGGGTTTAAATGACTTATTTCAGTCGTGAAAAGTGGTATTCGTGATCAAACGGCATTACTATCATTTGACAGCTTGTTATTCTGACTATAAAGTAGCATGAAAAGTATTTATATCTACTGTTATATACAAAATTATGCTTTATTTTGGCACTTCCTCCTGAAAAATGTACTTCCAACCCTGGCGTAACTGACAGTTTTTATATCAACGGAGCTCCTGCTATCTCTGCTACACTCCAAACACAAAATAGCAATGACAAGAAAATCAATGAAAGCTGTCAATGCCGTCGAAGCGGCTGTCTCGGTTTGATTAGTGGGTTACCGCTGATTGTATCGCCACATTATGCTCATTTGGACACCGAGAGCTGTCGGCTTTCACACACACAGGCGGAGCGTTCAGCCGTCAAGTCGCTGGTAATGTATTTATCCACCGCATATGTGTGATTTTCACTCACTAACGGACGTGTCGTGATGAACGCGGAGGCCCTTCGGCGTTACTGAGAATGCCAACCGCATGACAGCGTGTTATTGTGTAGCTTCGTTGAAAAAGCAAATTGCTGGCCTGAAAGTGCAGCAATGGCTTCGGCGCTGAGTTGCTTCAGCGGTCCTGAGGTGCTGGAGGACGGGAATCACGCCCGGGGTTTGATGAACGAGCTGAAGCTGCTGTACGAGTGCCGGCTTCTGGGCGACGTTACTATCGGAGTGGAGTGTGAAGAGGAGTCCCTGGAGCCCAACGGGACCGGAGGAGGAGGAGGAGGAAGAGGAGGCGGTGACATTGACCAACTTTTCCTGTGCAGCCGCAACGTCCTCGCCGCCGCCAGTCCGTACTTCAAAAGCATGTTCACCGGAGGCTTGAACGAGAGCGTGCAGGAGAGAGTGGTCATCCGCGGCGTGGACTCCGAGTCCATGTCGGTCATCATCGATTACTGCTACACGGGCAGGGTGACCATCACGGAGAGCAACGTCCAGAGGCTGTACGCTGCGGCCAACATGCTTCAGCTGGAGTACATCAGGAAAGCTTGCTCCAGTTTCATGACGAGGAGGCTGGATCTGTCCAACTGTGTGGGGATACTGAAATTTGCAGACACTTATGACAACCCTGAACTGAAGGAGAATGCACAAGCTTTCATAGCCAGGAACTTTAGCCAAGTGTGCATCGGAGGGGAGCTTTGTGAACTGGACTTGCTGCAGTTGAAGGAGCTGCTATCTTTGGATACTCTTGATGTGGACTGTGAGAAGAAGGTGTGTTCCGCTGCCTTACAGTGGATAGAGGCGAATGCACCGCAGAAAAAAGAGGATGCATTGCAAGCACTGAAGTGTGTGCGCTGGAATTTGTTCACTGAAAAGGACAAGTGTTACCTGGAGAGCCTCATGGCCAGGCCTTTAACTGAGAAATACCTGGCGTCGTTTTTTAACAGGTCTGCAGAGGACAGCTGTGGAATGTGTCCAACTCTGGATGTACCGAAACACAGAATAGGCGTAAGTGCAAAAGAAATGATTCTCTTCTTTGGGCTACCCAACGACAATATAATGTGCTGCGACCCTTACTCAGAGGATCTGTATTTCATGGCGCCTCCTTTGGAAGACCTCAGCAGTCAGGATTACAAACGCTCCACCATGGAGTCATTAATCGCCTGTGCCACACCTGAAAACAACCTGTATCTCGCATCCCACCTCTCTAAACACTTCTGGCTGTATAACCCTGTGCTCAACAGCTGGCAGGAGTTGGCAGAGAGGCCACTGGGGAGGATACACTCTGGGATGGGCTACCTCAACGGGCATGTTTACCTTCTGGGAGGAAGAAATCCAGTGACGGATGCCAGGCTGAAGGAGGTTGAGTGTTACAGCGTGCAGAGGAACCAGTGGACGTTTGTGGCTCCTCTGCCTCACTCTTTGGGTAAAATGCAGGTGGTGGCGCTAAATGACCACTTGTATGTGGTGAACAAAAGGAGAATGCTTTGCTATGATCCCAAGAGGAACCGCTGGCGCCACTGTGGGTCACTCAGAAGGGACAAGCTTCACAAGGCCTGTGTGTTTCAGGACCAGATCATCTGCGTGTGCGACATCCCCGTGGTGAAAGCCTACAGCCCCACCAGGGGGGAGTGGAAGAGGTTGGGTGACATACCTATAGACAGCCGAGCTCTGAACTACCAGGTGATCCAACACAACAACAAGTTGCTCCTCCTCACTCAGACTTTACTGCAGCACAACAAGAACAGAGTCCTCATCCACGAGTATGACCCAGCTAGAGACACATGGAAGAATGTCATGGCGGTGTATGTGTCCACTCTGGGACCCGTGTGTGTTTCAACACGCGTGTACCCGGCGTGCCTCGGCTCCGCTCACAGCTTCTCCACAGAGGAAGACGATGACAGTGGCTCCAGTGCCGACTGGGACTTTGATGGCTTGACCGATGCAGACTCAGACTCTGGCAGCTCTAGCTCTTTCTCAGATGAGAACTGGTAGTGAAAGGTGTTACTGTGTCAAAGAAAAGTTTAACTTATTTATAATGAATGGATTTTTACAGGGTGGTTTTGTCTGCCGGGGGGAGGGGGTATGACAGTATTAATTCAGTATTAAAGCAGTCAGATACATTAGAAGCACAAACTGATCATAAGTGGACATCTTTACATGTTTTATTTTGTGTTTCTTCGCAAGTTTGGATAATGATTGTTTGCCAGAGAAGAAGTGAAACAAAATTGAGTTGGTTGCAGTGATTTTTTTTTTTTTTAATTTTATTGCATTATGTACAAATGCTAAGGCTTTGTTCTTCAAGGACATGCTCAAGTTAGCATGAACCCATGTTTACACACTAACTCAAGAGTAAGTAATGGGTTCCCCTATAGAGTGGAGGATCTGTCTTTGTAATGTAGCCCATCGTTAAGGCAGCTGAATGAAGGATGCTACGGAGATGTAGTATTAAACTTCAGTACAATTAGAAGAACTCACAATGACCCGATTAAAGAGGCCACACTATGCTGTTTGGGGGTTCTCTTTCTTTTAATGTGTTTTGTAAAAGGTCTGCAGACTTTTAAATCCCAAAGTCCACACCTGAAAAGCTTCTTACCTGTCTGAAGCACCTCACTTGTAGTCCAGGTATTTTTTTTTGTTACTTATCACATTATAACACATTAATGCCTGTCTGTTGGCTAGTTTAGTGCT
The DNA here is from genome assembly GCF_000690725.1 of Stegastes partitus. Classification (NCBI taxonomy): domain Eukaryota; kingdom Metazoa; phylum Chordata; class Actinopteri; family Pomacentridae; genus Stegastes; species Stegastes partitus. The sequence goes on along the minus strand of NW_007577738.1, from coordinate 277,604 downwards.
CCCTTGAAGAAAGAATGAGTGACTTCCTCGCAGTCCACTTTTATTTCCTCACCAGGGCTGACTTCTGCTCGGGCTACACGCACACATATTTCTGGTGTTGCCTGGCTTTGGTCAGGCCAGCTGACCAATCAGAGCAGCAGACTGGACTATTTGGGAAGTGAGCCTTAAAGAGACAGGACTGAAAACTGAGTGTTTCAGATAAAAGTTAGGAAGCGGTGTGGCAGCAATGTATGGTATGAGAAAAATGATGGGTTTTTTGAACACTAAAATATGTAAACATATTCTAGTAGACCAAAAAAACAAACTACAAAACCTGTAAATGTGCATAATATGGGCTCTTTAACAAAGCATGGATAAAATTTTGTCTGTTATGTCCTGATTAATGCAGTGATTTCCAAACTGAATCTCTGCAGAGGTTGGTACTAGATTTGGTTTTTGAAACGACTACCCACTGACCTAACCTCCCCTAACAACCACTTACGGCAGAGCAATCCTCCCAACACATCCCTTCAGCTTATGCAGCTAGCACCGGCAGAATGGCTGCATAAAACCTGAGAAGAAAGTGTTTTCATGTAACCTTGTCATTGCAGTGACAACTTGTGAAACACACGTTACTAATAAGACAATTAACTGCTGCATTGCTTTAATAACTGCTGAAACTGAGCCATCCTTAAATTTTATTACTCCCGTGTGTGCTTTTCCTGCTTTCACAAATCTGATGTTAAAAAAAAAAAAGTACGTCTGTGAATTTGACGCAGCGCTATCAAGAAACACGAGTCAAATCCAAAATACTAAAATGCTTGTAATGCTTTTTGGTTCGCTATAGAACTAGCAGGAGAACTTTATATCTTGTGTGTGACACCTGAAGTTGGCATGGCAGAAACAATTTGAGAACCAATGCCATAATGCTTTGGTGACGTCAATTTATTTTGACTTGACGCAGCTCCACCAGAGCTACAGAAGACTATACGTAAAGCAATTTGCACATGCCGAATAGTACTCCCCCTGACTCAAAAATCGACATGTGGAGGGCCCTTTAATGCTTTAACTGTGCTGTGTTTTATATATATATATATATAAGTTTGTGACTGAAATATTTGCTGTTAGCACGTTGTTTATCTTGAATAAGCGAGCACGCTCGCTTAAGATTGGCGGAAAATAATGACTTGGATGTTCAGGACATCAGGCAGCTCAAGTGCCTCATGTTTATGACTTCAAACACAACTCGTCATAAACGAGGCTTTAAAAAATTTATGATCCTTTTTATGTTGTTGATGCACATCGAGACGTCTCACACACAGCCGGTTTGTGAAACCTACTGTATGAAATCTAGAAGCCAATGTACTGTACGCTCACTCAGGTTTAGGCTTCAGCAAAAGCCTGTTTGCCATGATAAATGATTTCTTTTTGGATGTAGTGAAATTAGGTTGTTTTGGTGACAAATAATAGATTTATTAAATTTATTTGAAATTATTGAGTGTATGTATGTGTTTTCTTATCTATGATATTATGTTCCAACAAGAAATTCAGTGTTTTGTTTGGTCCTGATGAATTTTTTTACTTGAGGATGATTTGTCTGCATGTCACGAAAACTGTTGAGAAGCCATTGTCCTCACCAAGCACCTCCTGCACTCATTTATCAGTTTATTTGCTGTGTCGAAACACACACACAAGCTGATACAAATGTTGTCGACAGAATATTAGACACACCTCTCAGTATAGTGCAAAACCACAAACAGTTCCCAATATGACCATAAAGTGGAAACAACCCCTCTGACAACACTGAACCTCCGTCATAGGTGGTAAAAACCGTATTAATTTCATTTGGACGTGCCTATTAAACTGGTAAATGAGTGGATGTTGTCTCTCTGTATGATGGATAGATGAAGTCTTGTGTTTGTGTGAGAGAAGTAAAGTGAGGGGGTTATTGGTTTGGGTATATAAAGCTGTCTGTGGTGTATGTGTCAAAATAAACATCCGTGTCTGATGCAGAAGTGCCATTGTGTGTATTGTTGGGGTTTTTTTCACAAAAGTATGTTGCATTACCCTACATGTTCCTGCAGTTGTATTGTGTAGTGTAGCTGGCTTGTGTTCGCCCCAGTATGGAACATTTGATCGATGTAAATGTATGCTAATTTTGAGTGTGCAGGTACGAGGCGGCGATTACTGGATCAACTGCAGGCAAGAAATAAGGAAACCAATCCTGGTCAGGAGTTCACACATACCAATTTGCATTTCGCAACAGTAAAAGATTAAGCAGGGATTTTGTCAACAAACTACATCTGTCTAATGAAGGGTGTGAATGATTTCACTTACCAAATTGAAAAACCTATTAAGTTACTAAGCAGTCAGTACCTTTTTTTTGTTGCAGATATTGTATTTTGGTTGGGTTAGGTCTTTGTTATTTTCTTTATGTAGATTTGTTTGATGGCCTTTGTTTTCCCTGAAGGCAAATCCAACTCCATGGACCTGTAAATATATTGAATAAATATATTTCTTATCAACTCTGAACAATCTGTTTGTGTTGCTGCTTATTCTTTTCATATTGTGTCTCAGCCACCCCTATACGGGGCATAACGATGTTGAAACTGAATGTAGCTACAGCAGCATAGATAGGAGGATCATGCCCTTGCATTAGCAGCACCACAGCTTTTGTATGGTTTTCCCCTTTCAATCAAATGTTCCTCCTCCATTAACACTTTTAAGAAAAAAATGTACATGCCTTCAGTGGCTTTTTCTTGCGATTTATCTGGTTTTGTGTGTTTAGCAGTTATTACATTTACTCTTTCTTTTTTTTGCACACATTCTTGTTGTTGCTTCTCCAGATTTAGTGTAAATGAAGGATGGAAAATATAATTTCAAAATACTTTGTTTTGCATATTCCCAACGTGTGGAATAGGAAGAGAAAAAATCATTTGCAGTACGATAAATGAACACACAATGCCGACTATATTATTTTAGTCAGACATTGATTTTGAGGAAACTGACATAAATTTGTTCATAAACGTACAATGTGTTGGGGTTTGTTTGTTTATATTTGTATTATTTGAAGCTGCATATATGTATTTAATTTCCATTGTTAGGGATCTCATTGGTTACTATTTGTAAGCTGTGCAAATTAGTTTGAGCTCAGCTGTTAATCACACATGCACATACTTTACAGTTTGTTGAGGAGCATGTCTGTATGCAACAAATAATATATGAAAAATAAAATACATTTTAAAAATAGAACTTAAAAAACAGGAAGACAGCAAGTAATTTCTTCTTAGGGTTTTTTTTCTTCTCAATTATACTATATTTCTAGTTATTTTAGGAACTTGTTAGGTTTTTACTGTTCACTCATTCAAGAAAACAGACAAATAAGTTTGGGAATCAAAAAAAAAGGTATGCAAATGAAGAAATTTACCAATAAACCAGAATAAAAAATACCAACATATTCTACAAATGTAGATGTTTTTTTCTTACTTATGCTAATTAACAATAGGTTTAAAAAAAAAAGTGTATACATACACCCATGCAAAATAAATAAATAAAAAGGGTAATGTTAAAGTAATGCATAATTCAGAATGAAATATCATAAGATATTTGTTGAAAATATTTTTTGTGTCTTTTTTCTCTTCAGGTCATTATTCCTTTTTATGAACACGATTTTTTTTTCCAAAAATGAAATAAGCTGTACAAAAAAAAAAAAACAAGAACATTTTTGCCTTTTGTCTTTATTTTCAAAACAGGGTTAAAATTTATTTCAATTCATTTTATCCTGGAATTGAATTGTTTGCCAAGTTTTCTTTCTTACCTATTATTTAACATCCACACAAAATTTTTACAAATATATTAACTTGATCCAAGAAACGACAGTTTATTTCTTCCTGTGGTCCACAAACGTTACAATAATATTCAATAATCAATCCAACGGTGCAACAATGAAGCACAAACCGGTGACATCTAGTGGAGGCTTCTTATAGTCTCGCGATATTTCCGCGTCGTAACATCATCCAGACAGCGAGAAGATGAGCAATGGCAATAGAAAACAAACCTGGGGAGGAATTTGACACAGTTTTCAGTCGAAATGACTCCTTGGAGCTCTCCTCTCATCACGACCACGACCCTTCGCACGCTCGGATATTTAAGATCATAGTTATCGGAGATTCAAACGTGGGGAAGACGTGTCTGACTTACCGGTTCTGCGGGGGCACTTTCCTGAAGAACCCAGAGGCAACTATCGGGGTCGATTTCAGAGAGAGGACGGTGGAGCTGGATGGAGAGAGTATCAAGGTGAGAGGATCCACGACAAACACACAAACACCCATTGCTACTTCAGTCTGTTTTTCTGGAAATATATACTGCCATTTGTGTAAGTTTATCAGCTGGAGTCTGCTGTCAGACTATGAGCATGAGACAAAACGTCGGCCTACCTATTTAGAATGACCAGCATCTCCCAATAAGATATAGAGTCACCACATAGGCCAAGAATGAAAGCTATGCACGCATACATGTCTGTGGATTTACTTGCAATAATATCATATTTAGAAAGTTTACCTGATTCCCTCACAGTGTTCCTAAGATAAAATAACCCGAATCTTTATTATATATAAATTATTCTCCCAGGTACAGCAATAAGTGACACTGACAATGAGATTAAAATGAAATATTGCACAGGAAATTTAATAATGACACATGGTAAAGAAAAATTACAAATGAAACTGAAACCTTACACATGAAATTGAAATATTGTACCTGGAAAATGAAATACTGCACATGACATTAAATTATTGACCATGAAAATTTTGCAAGATGCTGAATGATACTTGATTTAGAGAGACGAGCGTTGGATGGGAAATTTAGGAGAGAATATGTTTTGTGTGATGCCAATTTATTATATTTCATAGTAGTTTCACTTCTTGCATCAGTCCCTATGTGTTTCTGTGGTTTGTTATTTATGTGCTGCCTTTTTTTCCTGCAGTCAGAGTCTGTCACGGCCTTTTAAACCGCTGGCAGCTGGAGTGAATAACATTGATTATCTTGTCACAGTGGCACCTGTCAGTACATGGTACAAGTTAGGCAGCAAGGTAGCAGTTAGTTCTTGAAGTTGATGTGTTGGAAGCAGAAGAATGGGCAAGAATAAGAGTCTGAGTGACTTCCATTCATCCATCCATTATCTATACACCGCTTAGTCCTCATTAGGGTCGCAGGGGGGCTGGAGCCTATCCCAGCTGACTTAGGGCGAAGGCAGGGGACACCCTGGACAGGTCACCAGTCTATCACAGGGCCACATTTAGAGACAGACAACCAAGCACACTCACATTCACACCTACGGACAATTTAGAATCATCAATTAACCTCAACATGTTTTAGTGTGGGAGGAAGCGGGAGAACCTAGAGAGAACCCATGCTGCACGAGAAGAACATGCAAACTCCACGCAGAAAGATCCCGGCGTCCCCACTGGGACACAAACCAGCGACCTTCTTGCTGCGAGGCAACGGTGCTAAGCACCAACCACCTTGCAGCCCATCTGAGTGACTTGTAAGGGCTAAATTGTGATAGCTAGACTGGGTCAGGCCGTCTCCTAAACAGCAGATGCTGTGGGGTGTTTCTGGTGTGCAGTGGTTAGTACCTACCAGAAGTGGTCCAAGAAAGGACCCAAAGACCACTGATTCAGGAGTGAAGGCTGTCCTATGTGGTCTGATGCCACATAAGAACCACTGTAGCCAGTCAGAGTGTCCATGATGAACCCTGTCCACCACCAAAAGTGCCTGTGATAGGCATGTGAGGGTCAGAACTAAACAGTGGGGCAATGAAAGAACATGGCCTGATCTGATGAATCACATTTTCTTTTATGTGATGTGGGGATTAGATGGCAGCAGGATGCACTATGAAGAAGAAGCAGTGGTCTTCTGGGAATCCTTGAATCTGGCATTCATTTTTATTTTGCTCGACACGTACCACTTACCTTAACATTGCTGTCCAGTGGCTTCTTTCAGCAGCATAATTCTCACTCACACTGCAGAAATCCTTCAGGAATAGTTTGAGGAACATGATAAACATTTTAAGGTGACGATTTGTGCAACAAATTTCAAATTCAGTCGAGCATCTGATATCACAGGAAACCTTCAGAGGCCTTGATAGTCAATACCGAGGCAGACCTCTACAGTATTATTCAATATTTGTAGCTGGTTGGTGTGTTTTGCTTGTCATCACAGAAAAAGCACAGACAAAAAAACACATTTTTTACCCTTTCCTCCCTTACATTAAGTGTCCCAGTAAGCTTTCACAGTAACAGCTCAACCAAATGAAATGCAGTTATTTTTAATGCTTCCAATTACACCTGTGCTTTTCTTGCGACGTCAAGCCAAAATGATCAGTTGTCACAAAAGTCTTTTAAAGCCAGCGCCGCTCTCCCAAAAGCCCTTTTCACAGCAGACGTTCTGACTAGTCGGAGCAAAAACACCACAGCTGTTATTAATAATGTTAACGTCGGCTCTTACTATTATATGTCCCAGTAATGACAGTGTGGAAATGAGCCATCAGGCGCAGCAGCAGGATGCTCGAACTGAAGCAGCAACGTGGAATTCAGTCATCGTTAACTTAATCATTTGCACCTCTGCCTCTCCTTCTGTGAAAATGTCAGCTGCAAAAATATCAGTAATACACCTTTTTAAGTTTCACATCCCTTACTTTTGCTTTTTATTTCTTTTGGTCACACGCTTTGCCTGCAACAAACAATGTTCTGTATTTTTCTAATAGTCAAAAAGACCCTGAATACGCAACAGTGAGTTGATGCTATGATGAGTGTATGTCTGTGTAGCCAAAACTCTATATCTCATTTCTGCATATCATATACCATCATAACAACCTGCCTAATATTGTGTAGGCCCACCTTGTACCCCAGAACAGCTCTTACCTGTTGAACCACCGACTCCACAAGACCTCTGAAGGTCTCCTGTACCATCTGGCGCCGGAACTTCAGCAGCAGATCCTTCAAGTGATGATAGTTTGAAAGGTGGGACCTCCATGGATTGGATGTGTTTCCCACAGATGCTGGATCAGATTGAGCTCTGGGTAATTTGAGGCCAACTGAATGGCTTTGAACTGTTTGTCATGTTCTTTAAACGTGGTCCAGACCAATGTTTAGATAAGTGGTACATGTCAAGGTACCATCCACATGAATGCCAGGACCTAGAGTTTCCCGGCAGAACGTTGCCCAGAGCATCACACTGCCTCCACCAACTTGCCTTCTTCCCACAGTGAATCCTGCTCAGCCATTGTTTCTGACACCTACATTGTTGTCCAAAAGCTATTAAAGAATAATGGGTCAGACATCTGCTCTGGTTCCTTTATTGTGATCTTCACAGTGACTTGATTTTGAGTAAATCCCACACATGCTGTCCTGGTGTCATGAATACTCATTCACGCACCAAATGTGTGTTACCATGCAGCTAAAAACACTCTAACAAAATGTACTATTTGTTCCAAAACACTACAGTTCACTATTTAGCCTATTCTAAAAAGGAAAGTAGATATATCTGTGTGCAGTTTTCAAAGATTTAGATCTTTAGCAGAAAAAATAATAATCTTGGAACTTAGCAGCACAAACAAAACAGGGAATTTGGAAGATGGGTTTCAACATTGCATTAACGTTTTCTCCTGTGAGATCTGTCAGTAAAAACAAAGAACGAAACAAAAACACACTGGCCTTATTCTTGTAGAAAGCTCATCATCAATATATGTTTCTTCTGTTCCAGCTGCAGATTTGGGACACAGCAGGTCAGGAGCGTTTCAGGAAGAGCATGGTGGAGCACTACTACCGCAGCGTTCACGCCGTCATCTTCGTGTACGACGTGACCAGCCTCTCCTCCTTCAAGAGCCTCCCCGAGTGGATTGAAGAGTGCAGCCGACACTCTGTGGGGCCGCTGGTGCCTCGCATCATGGTGGGCAACAAGTGCGACCTGAGGGACCGCCGGGAGGTCCCCACATCGGCTGCACAGTGTCTTGCTGACAGCTACAACTTCCCACTGTTTGAGACTTCAGCCAAGGATCCTGCTGAGAAGGAACATGTCGATGCTATCTTTCTGACTTTGGCTTACAGGCTGAAGAGCCACAAACCACTGAGACTAAAGCAGCCGAGTCAGAACGATGTCAGGCATCTGTGGAACCAGAGAGAGCAGGGATCAGCAACTTGTCAGTGCTGAGGTCACTTAAATACTATATCTGTGTACTCATTGTGTATGGAGGCCACTGAAGCCTTCAGGAGTAATAATGGTGCTGAGAAAAGCACTGTTGAACAGAGCTTTCTATCAGTAAGACTAAACTGAGAAAGCCCTCTTATGTTTGTAGGATAGACAGGACAGAAGCTTCCTATTTTACAGTTTTCCCTGTCAGATATAAGGCCCAGCTAGTGACAGGATTGGCCTTTAAGTTTGCACATTATTGAATTTCAATGAAATGCATGAATGGATGTGAAGGTATGCCGAGTATTTGTAGCTTAAACTGCACATAAAATCACTTTGAGTCAGCAAACGGAGCATTGCAGTGTGCACTTTGCTATATAAGTGATAATCACTGATATGCAACTATGGACAGCGCAGCAGCATTACAGCACTATAATGTATCTACAGAACTCAACGCAGGCAGTGAGTTGAAGGGAAATTGATTTCTGTGTGTGTGTAAAGGGACCAATAAGATACACTGAAACTGTGAAAACGAATGCAATCATTTTCTTAAAGTGATATTTTTGTTCTTTAAAAAATATAACCTCTATATGCAGCGTGAGGTTTAGTGCTGTGATTGAATGTTTTTGCTCATTTACATACACAGTTCTTTGGAGACAGTCCTGTAAAAACCAACAATACAAGTGACACAATGTAGCTGTCTTTTGAGACAACATGCAAATCCACTTAGCTCACTTGAAAAGCATGGCTGAATTCAAACTCAGTGGTTCATGAAGTTGAGAAAAAAAAGTGAATTATGTTGCATGTGTACAATATGCAAACACTTTGCAATGGTATGGAGGTTTGTGACAATGTAGAGCTGCAAATCAAAATAAAAGACTTTATCTGTATCATAACTTAAATTCTTGAGGTTTCTGGTGTTTTTTGGTGCTATGAGTGTAATGTGGATATAGTTTATGCCGTTTCAGGAAGCTGCTGTGGTCTTCTTGAGTCAACAGTGCTCATTCAGGCAACACACTACATTTCCTTGTGTCTTATTATTATTATTTTGTATGGTCATTCATTCAATTACTGGAAAACAAGTTATTGATTCACTAAATACAGAAAACAGCTGCTTTGATTCATTTTCTTGATAAATTTGTTCAGTTCTTGAACAAAGTCCCTGGTCTTCTTGGTATCAATAGAATTTTGATAATGTATAACCTGTTATTTAGTGCAGCTTTTAAAATCATAATGCAACTAAATACACACAATAAATGGCAAAATAATACATCATTTGATTTGATTGTTTACGGTGTTTTGTGATCAGGCAGAAAAACACTGGCTTCATTCATTCATTCATTCAACTGACAGTGAAAGTTAAACATTTACTGTTTTATTACAACTAGAGTAACTTCATAATGTGCTGTTGGAGATCATGTGATATGATCAAACGTTCCAGAACAGCTTTTAAAAGTGTCTTGATTAAATTAAAAAGAAAAGAAAAACATCACAGTTTGCAACGTTTGACCTCATTTTAGCGACGATCAGTGGCCACTATTTGCATAGCCATAGTTCTGATGATGCGTTGATCATATCACGTAAACTAGCCAATGCTGTAGTTAACAGCTAATCTCGTCGACTGTTTATATATAAAACAAAGCTAATAATGACGTTTATGAACTCGATTAAACCTTTACTTTGTCAGTGAAACTTATTTAAAAGCGAGGCGTTGCTGGACTAATGTAAACTCCGTAAAAGCCAGCTTTATTGACAATCTCAAACGAGGTGCGATTTACGAGGCTGCGACAGGTACGTGAAGGCAGCACGGAGCAGTCTGTATTCTTCACACGGCGTCTCTCTGCGGCCATGGTAACACTTTCCTCAATACTGGACCTCTGATTCAATAAACCGCACAAACAAGCGCTTTTTATGCAGGTATGAGAGTTATTTTCACCTTTGAAATGTGGGTACAAATGTTATCTAAGTTGTCGGTCGGTTGCTGTTGTCTATGTACATATTAACCGCTTCCTGGGAGGATTAAGTAGCGTTTATTTATTCACCCGCGATTCGTTTTGTTTTCAGTCTGTGGCCTAGCAGCAAGCTAGCAAACATGCTAACGTCTGTAACGTTACAGGGAATAGACAAAAAAATTAGCTAAATTAAATTTAACCGTTCATTTAAATGCGAGGTATGCTCTCTGACAGCAACGTGTTCGTTAAATATCACGGTCCCTCACATAAGCTAGCTCAACTATCACGCTTTACCGGGTGGAGCAGCTTCATTACAAGTTATCTGACAGGCGGCTGACTTCCGTTGAGATGCTCCGTCCTGCAATAACAAGTGTTTATGATGAGGAGACCAGGCATGTTGTGAAAAATATGAAATGGCGGTATATTCAAACTAGCTAACATTAGCCACCTTACTGTGCCAATATTCAGTTACTTGTTTTTTTTGTTTTGCTCATCATGTAGCATTTTTTTCCCCCAGCAGCATGAATTTGGCAGAGATATGTGACAACGCCAAGAAGGGTCGTGAGTACGCCCTGCTGGGGAACTATGACTCCTCCATCGTGTACTACCAAGGTGTCATTCAACAGATCCACAAGCACTGTCAGTCTCTCAAAGACCCAGCCCTTAAAGTCAGATGGCAACAGGTGAGTGTCCCCAGGTGTGCTATGATGCTACACCTGTACTTTAATATCCACTGAAAGATTCTGGGACTGCAATTCCTTAATTTAAACTCTGAATACAGACATTTGGAAAGCTCATTTACAGTGCAGCTTAGTAAGAAATTTTAAGATGTATACATACAAATTAGAAACTTGGATAACATTAATAGTGTTAAAAGGCAAACATCACTCTCACTCACCACTGTATTCTTTATGATTTGGTTGGCTGGACATCACTAAGCATTTGTAGACAACAACACTGGTATATGTTCATCTATAAAGCTCTGCTGGGCAAACGCCCAGAATACCTCAACACCCTTGTCACTACCAACTCCAGCAGTTACCATCTGCGTGCCTTAAAGTGTTTGCTTTTAAACGTCCCCTGGATTTTAGCAGATTTTGTTAAAGCGGTGTTCTCCTATCGTGCACCATGGTCATGGAATAACCATCAGAAAACTCTTAAACTAGAAACATTCACATTAGTCAGTGAGTTTAAGAGCATGATAAAGAACAGAGTAAAGGAGGAATGTCACTGGTTTTCTTGAGAGGCCACTGTCTTTAAATAGCTATGGATCTGTTTTATTGTTTTACTGTTCATTGTTCATTTGTCTATCATATATCTGTTTTATATTAATTTTTTGATTTTGTATGGCTGCTACCTTGGCCAGGTCTCCCTTGTAAAATATTTCTTATCTCAATGGGACTTCCTGGTTAAATAAAGGTAAATAAATAAATAAATAAATAAATAATAAAATTACTCAATTAGAAAACTCGATTTACTCTTAGGATAAAACATTAGATTGTTCTGCACAGTACTCCAGGTTGCAGAAGCACAGTGAGCAAACCTGGACTGTTTAAACTCAGTTAAAATATAATCCAATCATTCTAGCTTGAAAGGGCTCACATTAAAAGACACCAAAGAAGTAATTTAGGAGGGTTCAAAAAAACAAAAACAAAAAGCAGTATGCGCCTCATTAATAAATAAGGCCCAGGCCAGTATCTGTCACACATTACAGAGAGTGAGGAACACTCCTCACTGCCATGCAGCTCACAATGATAAGTATTATCATTGTCACTAGTAATAAATCCTATTGCACAGTTACAATCAATGTCAGAAAGCTTAAGGGTCACAGCTGATGCTTGCATGCATTCAATGTCTTTATTAATCTCATACTGATAGGAAAGTTATCTGTTTAAGTAGTTTTCTACAACACAGTGGGAAACGTTGTTTATTACTGTAAAAGAAACTGACTTTTGGGTGAATTTTATTGACCATCATGTGGGACACATTTTGCAATTTCAAACATTCCACACATGTTTCTGTGAATTTTTTGAAACCTTTTTAAAAGCAAGGCATAATCGATTTCACAAAGTTTCTTTCTATCCAAAGCTGTCATTTTTATAATTGATCATTTGGGTGGATAAGATTTGTTTTGATGCCAAGTTATACTGATTTTATTTTGAGGGAAATGATATATATCATTTCAAGAAAGCTGGCTTTGTTGAGACTTGTATGATAATTGAGATCTCTTGGTAATCTCATTTGGAAAGCATACTGTAATGTTATTGGTATATTTGCAATTATCTTTGTTTAAGCTGAAGCCGAATTACTCTCAGAACCATTTATGCCGGGAATTTATTTGCTTTCATCATGGCAGAGTTTATTTTCTTCCACATATGTCCATCTAGATATGGTCATTTAGCAAAATTTAACTTAGTCTGCCACTCACTGTGAATTCCACTGTGTGGATGTCTGGTTGTTGTAGATGATGTTAGTGGTAACTGCTTTTTTTGTTTTCAATATCTACTTGCTGCTGTCTTTAATCCAAATATCCCTTCCTGACACATTAAAGCTTTACTCTAAAATCTGCGTGGATTTACCACAGACGCATGTCAACTGTTACTTTATTAGCTGGATGCTTTCTGATGTAATGGTAGCACAATATTCTTCTCCTTCTGTTTGTCACCAGGTCAAGCAGGAACTGACTGAGGAGTATGAACAAGTGAAAGGCATCATGGCGACGCTCGAGAGCTTCAAGTCAGAGAAGCCGATCGACATCCTCGCTCCTCAGCCTGAGGAGAAACCTGAGGATCCAGCAGTTTGGCCTCCACCAATCCCTGCAGAGCACAGGTATGTGTGTGTGTGTGTACGATCCATCTTCATACATACATCTTCACTCCATGGAACTTTTTTTCTACCTTTTCTACAGTTCGTCTAAACATATAGGTACATTTTTTTATTGTTGTTGTATAAAACATTCATTGAGGTATTTGTATGACCACATTAGGTAGTGTTTATTTATTGTTGTAGCAAGCGTGTTGTGCTATGTTCTTGCAGAGTTTTAAAACTACACCCCACCCCACCAATGTTGATTCCTAAATTTTATGTAGTGTTTACATGAATAAACTTAATGAAAGATTAGGATGATTTGTGTATTAATATTTTATTGTCACACACATTTGAAATTCTCTGATTGAAGATATTTTCCGGCAGATCCATTTCATATTATACTGCATATCAATACACCGAGAGATAAACGCTGTTGATATGTTGAGGGGTGTTATTTCATTCATCTGTTACTAAAGATCTGGTGATATAAAGACAACAGTATGTTATTATTTTGGCATCTTTAGATTCCTCAAATTCCTGTTCAGCTGCCAACTGTGATCCCGATGATTCTTTTTTTTGAGGTTCTGAGTGGCAGTTTTGGCAGAACTGATTTGTAATGGTGCTACCCTGAAACTCTGCGGGACAAAACAGCTCTATAAGGAAGCACTCTGAAGTACAAAGAGATATATTTTGCATAATCAGTTTAATCTCTACCTGCACAATGTGACTCGCCAAGCTTTACCTTCACATAGAAATAGCAGAACAGGTTTACATGAAGGCCACTCTGTGGGAGCGTTTGGCATGCGATGGTATTACTGCTGTTTCCCCATTGCAAAATGATCTTTGATGTTTCTGTCTGTAGGTGTGTTGTACAATTATGCAGCTGCAGAGCTTTATTCCTGTGTGTCTCTGTAGGAATCCAATTCCAGTGAAGCGGCCCAACAGTGGGATGAAGCAGCAGAGGAAGGAATCCCCTGGTCTGCAGCATCGAGGAGCAGGACCAGGAGGCCGCGGTCAAGCTAATCCTAAAGCAGACCGGCCAGGATTCAGAGAGGCCCGGGGCACAAAGTCCAAAGATGATAAGGTAAGACTACAGCAGGTGATAGGTGGTTGAGTGGACAGATAAATGAAAACGTGAGGTCCTTAATAAATGAGTCACTCTGTCCTCAAAAAACACCTGTTTCGTTGTATTAACTTTCTTCCTTCTTTTTTCCTCATCAGGGAAAGAAACCGTCTGGAGATGTACAGGGGGATGTAGAGCAGAAGAAGTTTGATGGCACAGGATATGACAGTGACTTAGTGGACTCACTGGAGAGAGATATTGTGTCCCGTAACCCTAACGTACACTGGTATGGTAGCATGCACTGATTCTGTATGACAGTGCTTTATATGTTTTGCCACTAGGGCAGATTTTCTCAGTGCACGTGACCGATTTTTTTTTTTTTCTCTGCGAACTGCAGGGATGACATTGCTGATCTGGAGGATGCAAAGAAGCTGCTGAGAGAAGCAGTGGTGTTGCCCATGTGGATGCCTGATTTCTTTAAGGGCATTCGTCGCCCTTGGAAGGTACGCACGCACACACACACACACACCAATGTCATTGCTCATATAGTCACTATGTGCAAAGCTCTAGGTGTGTTTTTGTTTTTGAATGTGTTTTGCTGCCATATTGCCTTATACTGTTGTAACACACTCACCACCTTAAGCTGAACGCTTTGCACCACCTAAATTAAATTTTGAGTGTTCAATTTTTTTATTTTTTTTAAACTGCTATATTATGACAAGTACACAAATCGTTGTTCAGGTGCACCAACCCACCTGACTGGCAACTCAAGTCACTGTAGTACAGGAATGTTTTCTTTATGGATATTTCCAAAATTTTTCAGTGGCTCTTTGGTAAGAATGAAGGGCACTGTGTTGGTACTTGAGAGCTGTTCCTTTTGTTTCCCACAATTTTCCACAGGTTGAGAATTATTTGTGGTGATTGGTGGTGCGGTGCGTCGCTGATGTGCATGCAGAAACTCATGCGCTTTAGAGGGGATGGGTATAACCCAGGTTACTTTCTGTAGCTATAGTTTACAGATGTAAGCCGAATACCTCATATGCAGACTGATTGGTAGACGTGATTGGAATGAGCTGCACTGCTTTATCTGGAAAGCACAATGGCCTATGGGGGAATCTCTTGACACTTGGCCAATGGTGTAACTGCATCAATCAGTCAGACAGGGGCAGACATTCAGGTTTATCGGCGCTGACCTGCTGTTGGAGTCCTGCCAAAAAGAACAGAACCTGAAGATTCTTTCGAAATTCGTTTTTGTGTTACTTCTGTAGTCAAAATACTGTAGCAGAGAGTAACTTTATGGTGCATCATTTATTAACATGGAAGAGGAAAACTGGTGACAGTAATCTATTACGGTAGCCCAGTGGTCCAATAATTCAATGATAAATAATCTCCACGGTTTAGTTCTGGCTGCAGTCCTATTTTGCACTTCTCCTCTTGTTTCCCTTGTTTCCTGTCTATTTCATCTGCTTTCCATTAAGGCAAAATGCCACGATAGGAAGGAATTAAAACTGAGAAGTATTGAATGTAAATATGTTAAAACTAGCCGATACACCAACAGTATATATGTTAGAACCCATGTTTGTTGCTGACCTATTAAGCCTAAGATCACCTATCATATCTGCTCTGACACTAGGTTTCCAACTAAATTCAACTAAATAGTTTCAAGTGAATGCAGCATAAAATCATATAAGTAATGTCTCTCTCAACTATAGCAAGTAATGAATGACTTGCACCTGCTCATGAACATGTGGATTTTAAGATCAGTCTATGATGTACCTACTTGTATGGTTCAACCTGTTTTTACAAGGATATAATACGAGTGCTTCTTGGTGTCTGATGACGCTGCTGAATGACCTGTCAGGGAGTTTTCTTTTGTATCAGCCTCTGTTGAACTTCATCATGTGAGGCCTCTTCCCCTTCAGGCTCACCATGTGAGGGTCAATACTTCAACAGCAGCACAGTGCTTTTCCTTTGTCTGATATATGCATGCATAATTGAGCTTTTACCTCACTTTAAATAGAATGCAGCGCCCATTTTTTCACATAACTGAAAATGCAGTAAAATGAAGGACTATTAGTTTAGAAAAAAGACATTTAAAATTCATGACCGTTTTATTGGCGCACAGGTCGACTGGAGGTGTGCGATTCATTAGCACTGACATTTAGTCATATAGGTCTGTTTCGTCAGTCCTCCTCTGCAGGATTTCTGCCTATCACATCTACTCCCACCTCCTCCTGCTGAGATTCTGATAAATCCCGTCCGCATAAGTGTTTTATATTAAAAATCTGAGTGATCCATTCTACGTGAAATATACGACGCGTTAGTCTAAATGGAGTCTGAGGCGCTAGGGAGGACAATTTCTTTAAAATGTAATGGATTATGTCACTGTCCTTCCCCTTGTGGGTCATGCAATCTCCATAGCAACAGACACAAACCAGATACATAAATGCGACACATCAGAGCAGCAGCGATAGCAATAATGGTTACAGAAGAGATTTGCATCAGGGTTCGGCAGTTTTGTCTAATATCATGGACACTTAGACCCAATATTTGTAACAGATTACACAAAAAGACGAAAGTGACAATGTGACAAAGTAAACTGTTTATTTGGTCGGTGCAGGGCAGTTTATTGGATTCGGAAGGCAATCCATTTTTATGCTTTAAGAAAATATCCTCGAGCCCTTCTAACATTAAATCTCTCCCAATAAAAATGAGCCTGAGACTTGCTGGTTAATTGATTTTTTTACATTTAGACGGAGCCAGTCTGGGCTGTTACTCTTATTTCCTGTCTTTGTGCTAAACCACCTTCATATTTAATGTGGTATCGATCTTCTTTTTCTCACAGACAAGAAAAATACTGAGTATATTTCCCCAAAATAAAGGGAACTCTCAAAGAAATGTCAACTTGGGGCCACATACTGATGTAATATGCTCACTAATAATTGGTAATAGGGTGATAAGGTGAATACTGATAGCGACAGATAATAGTTTTGCCTGTTTTTTTGTTTATGTCATTCTCCCATAATCCCTGAATTTTTATTTAAGTGCCTAATGAGTTCCATTTTTTCTTAGGGTGTGTTAATGGTCGGCCCTCCAGGGACTGGCAAGACCATGTTAGCCAAAGCTGTGGCCACAGAATGTGGGACAACTTTCTTCAACGTGTCCTCCTCCACGCTCACCTCCAAATACAGGGGCGAGTCTGAAAAACTTGTTCGTCTGCTCTTTGAAATGGTAAGTGTGTGTGTGCAGATGGGTATATGGGCCAACTGCGGCTCTTGCCGTGGGCAAAACACCGAACCCTTGCACTGTAGCTCACTGCCATCAGTGTGTGTATGATTGAATGGGTGAATGAGAGTTAAATTGTAAAGCACTTTGCATAAAAGCACTACAGAAGAATGCAGCCATTTATATGTGTGCGCTCTGTAATAAGAAAGAAACTCAACTCTTTTTTTTTTTTTTTCTCAGGCCAGATTTTATGCACCAACAACCATCTTCATAGATGAGATTGACTCCATCTGTGGAAGGAGAGGAACATCTGATGAACACGAAGCCAGCCGGAGGGTCAAATCAGAACTTCTGATTCAGATGGATGGTTAGTTGAACAGAGAAATGGGAAGGTGATGCTGTGGTGTGGGGTTAATCCAAAAAATGGTAAACATGTTAGCAAAAATCAAATTTAAAACAGGTGCAGTGATGCTTTTCTTATTGGCTTTGCCCCCCTTTTTCAACAAAATATGTGTTTGGGATGAGAGATACTTCATTATTGTATTGACTGTAGAAAGAGTCTTTATTTACCTTGTCTGGTAATTTATCCAAGAGAAAATACTGGATTTGACATGAATTTCACAGCAATATTAATATAATTTAATCATGGTTTTGTGTGGTTTCCTGACCAGGTGTGGGGGGAGCCCTAGAGAATGATGACCCCTCTAAGATGGTGATGGTCCTGGCAGCTACAAACTTCCCCTGGGACATCGACGAGGCGCTGCGACGGCGGCTGGAGAAGCGGATCTACATCCCCCTGCCCACAGGTGACCTCACCAGCCGCAGACTGAGAGCACAGCAGTCTGACAGAGGCTGCTGTTACACAACAGCTCAAACCAGTTTCTGATAAGCGTAATTAATATCGACTCACATGGTGTAATATCTGATTAATGCCGTTTTATCTGTGTGTATGCAGCTGTGGGTCGTGTCGAGCTTCTAAAGATCAACCTGAGGGAGGTGGAGGTGGCTGATGACGTGGATCTGGATCTCATCGCAGAGAAGATTGAGGGCTACTCTGGAGCTGACATCACCAACGTCTGCAGGTGTGTGTAGTTGTGCGAAACCACAAAATTTAGAAATTGATTGTCAGTCTATTATCGGATGATCTTTTATCCCCTTTATACTGAAGGCAGTGAAGCAGTGAAGGCCATGAATCCATTGCTTTAGTATATTTTCACAGAAATTATAAAAAGATTCATATCACCACACATTAATATTGGTGGAATCCATCCAATATATAGTAATATAAATGAGATGACAGTCCTATGTGGTCTGACTTGAGCTATTGAAAAACTCATCTCCGATTTTTATTTTTTTTTTAAATCAAGCAGCACTCATAAAGACAGAGACTTTTGGCTGTGTAAAAGGATTTTCAAAGATTTCCAGAGGCAGCAAAGCAAAGAGACAGTCTCAGCCCTTCTGACAAATTTAACTTTTGAGAATAACAGGAACAAGCCACAAATCTATGTGCATGATTTTTTTAACTGGGTTTTTACATGTCAACTAAACTGCTCGGCTATCTATAGATTGTGTTCCACGTGATGGTACTGTATTAAATCAAATTTCATCCTGTGATGTTGTCATATACGTAGGGTACATAGGGTTTCAGAGAAACTTTCTTCATATATATATTTTTTTCCATCAGAGATGTATCAATGGCAGTATTGAAGGTGAAAAAAAATATATACTAGAATATACTGTATGTGAATGCAGATGCAGTATATATAGCTGCAGGGGTAGACTATGTGCTTTGTGCTAAAGAGACTAATTACATGTCTTTATCAGCAGGTTTACATTTGTTTGCATTTGTCCTTGAAGCTGAATCACTGACAATGTGAAGTTTCCAGGCATACATAAGGAAAGCCTGATCAGTATGAAGATTCATTGACTGCATGCACAGAAATATCTCTTGGTGTAAGGTGTGGGGCATTTGGATGATTATGTTATTTCAGTGAAGGTTCAATTCAATTCAATTTTATTTGTATAGCGCACATTTACAACAACAAGTCATCTCATAGCGCTTAACAAAGGCAGAAACATCCAACAATCCAAAGCATTTGGATTCCCTATAAGCTTCAGCAGTGAGCACGACAGGATATTTGGAAAAGTGTTTTATTCTCCTGTATCAAATTGAAAATGTGCATACATAAGTCTGTAAGCACATAAAAATATTAAAATTTGTGTCTTAGGTCAGTTGACTTTTGTGTTCCAAAGGCATCCAACATTTAAATTACCACTTTTTATCTACTGTGTAGTGTGTAGTAGCCCTTTGAACTTACAGGATCAAAGTATTTAGTCTCCATAGATTTCCAAAATAGCTGTGTCCAGTCTGACCGCCTTGAAAAACCCACTTACTTTGGCTTCTCAAAACTCAGAGGTCCCCGCCGTGTTCTGTCATTCTCATTTCAGTATTTCAGTATAACCACTAATCAACCAAGCAACATTAGCTGCTACTAATCAGCTTCAACTCTGTACATAATCAGGTCGATTAGGTCACGTTTCTCTGTCTGTTGTCGTCCTTGGATGTGTTCATATCAGTCTTTTCAGGATTGTTTTGACGACCTTGGCTCACACACACTAGAACATAAGCTCTGGTATATATTCGGAAAGTACTTCATCATTACCGTGTGATATACACCATAGTATACATAGAACACATAAAGAACGAGTGATTATCAGAATTTGTTTGTCTGCTTTATGTCATTTCTAATTGCAATATAATAGATGTTTTCGTGTTCTTCTAAAAGCTCTGTCCTTGATGTGAGGATCCATTTTACCGAGCTATGCTAGGAACGGAAGGTATTCTATGCTGCCAAAGTTGTCTCTGACGTCTGTGACTCACATTGTTTCATTGACCTTGGATGTGTGTATCCTCCACATAGCGAAGGTAGCCTGCAGGAGTTCATCACAGCCTCGACTTCATCCTTCCAGACAGGAGTAAAACTCTTCAAATATAGAATTTAAAACAGTGGAATTAAATTTTTTGTTATGAGCGATGAGTAACCTCCTCCTCTCCCACGCTCCTCTCTGCTCCTGTCTTTACATGTACGTCAGGGATGCGTCCATGATGGCAATGCGCCGTCGAATCCAAGGCCTGAGCCCCGAGGAGATCCGAGCTCTGTCCAAAGATGAGCTGCAGATGCCCGTGACCATGGAGGACTTCACCCTCACGCTCAAGAAGATCTCAAAGTCCGTCTCTGCCGCAGACCTGGAAAAATACGAAGCCTGGATGGCTGAGTTCGGGTCAGTATAGAGAGCGGTGGCGATCGGAACCCAGAGGGACCAGAACCTTGAAAGGAGGACTGACAGCTTTGAAAATGTTGAAAGGCTTGAAGAGGAGGAGTTGAGTGAACTCTAGCATGTGAACCAGGCAGCACATCAGGGATCAAGATTACACAGGAGCTCAAGTTCACATCAGAAGACTGGTGCCTTTGAGAGAACATGATGAAAACTTTCAGTGGCTTCACCGCTGCTCTTTCACCGTTGCTTCAACACAACTGTACGTGTAAAGATGTCAATCATAAAGCTGCTGACTGAGTTAAGTGACCTGAGGAAGACACAGGGAACTTTTAATGTAAAAAGTAGCCTAATACACACAGGTAGGGAATGTACTCTCGTTTCAGTTAGGCCTCATGCAGGAACACTTTTTTTTTTCCTTAACCCCTCCTTGCTTTTTTCAATGTATGAAGTAGGTGTAGGTTAGCGAGATTTAATCGTGGATCATCAGCATCGATAAAAAATTCTACAAAACCATTCTGCTCAGTTTGTGGGCAAGTTTCCTTCAAAACAATCTGAGAAAAAAAGAAAGAGTTTACACATAATTTATGACTTTTAGCAGTGTATGCAGTCATAATAAAAGACCTGAGACGATTTATAAGTCTTAACACAGGGATGGAGGAGGCTCATTTGGACTGTTGCCTTCATGAAAATCATGAGGAGCCAACTGGTGTGAAAGATGCTTCCCAACAAATACTAAATTGTTTCGGTTGCCATGCCAAAATGTGGCACGAGCTCTCACAAAAAATGTGCCGAACCTGTCGTTAAACACAATGATGATGATGTGGAAGACGCAGTGTAAATTCTTCCTGCTGCAAATTAATTCAGATCAAAGAGTCACATCCAGAACTTCTCTGCACGAGCTGTTTGAGACATCTGGACTTCTTATGAATTTCATTCAAATACGGGACAAGTTCTCCTAAATCACTTGCATATGCCACTTATGAACAAATCTGTTCTTGCATGAGGCCTTTCGTCTCTCCATGTGAGCACTTTTAATGTATTTCCTTCAGAAGCCTATGTATTTACTACTGACTGAACACACTTGAATTGAACAGTGATGTTGTTGTTGTATAGTGACTGATTATGTGTTTGTTTGTATTTCGTTGGTTTTAATATTTGTTTTCCGTTTTAGTTCTGTTGAGACAAACAAATGTAGTCTGCCCAAAAAAGACGCGACCACTGGACTTGTGGATTTTTTTTATTAAAGGGTACGCTTAATTCCCACCCAGAACCTCACCTGCTTAATTTTTTTATCAAACTGCTTGAACTGTGTCAGGTTGTGTCTTGCATTTAAGGAGACGGCGTGTTTACCTGAAATTCTGCAGTTTTGAGGATCATTAACCGAGTCGCACTGCACATGGAGAATGAAGGTGAGTTGTTCTTTGATCCTCCTCTTTTTACTTAATTTTAGACTGTTTCAAGCTTCAAAGTTGCATCAAAAGGAACCAGCTGAGGTGGTTCAGGCGTCTGATGTGTGGAGGCTTTTCAGGCTTGTTCGTCTGTAAGGAGACCGTGAGGTTGACCCAGAACTCACAGGAAGTATCACATATCTCATCAGACCTGGAAACACCTCAGGATTCCCAGGAGGAGCTGGAAAACATTGCCAGAGAGGGATACCTGGAATGGCCTGTTAAGCTTGCTGCCGCTACAATACAACCCCCGGTGAGTGGATGGAGATAGATGGATAAATTAAAACTTAATTCATTAAAATACGAATAACCAATAAATTACTATCATGCTGATTACACTTGATGTTACATACCTGCGAAATTAGCCTGATTCTGAGATTATTGAAGCACTTATAGTGGTATGAAATTGAATTTATGGACTTTGTTGAGTTTTTAGCCACACCACATTGTTTGCTCAACAGAGATAGATCTGTCAACATTTGAGGAATGAACTTAAACTGTCACTTAACACAAATCTTAAAATTGCGATGCATGACAGCTACTGAAACTGCCATCAAACCGAACCACCTGCATTACCTGCATTGCATTACATGAAGACTGTGAGACAGACTGAAAAGCTCAGGAAAAAAAAGCTTGTAAGTTGAATCTGATAAAGGTCCATTTTGTATAACTGTTGAAATATGACCTCGGCTTTGACCTGAGGAAAAACTTTTAGTGAAATGATTGATTCCTGGCAGCAAGATCAGTACCTCTGCTGTAGAATAATGCGAAATATTCACTCTAAATGCTGTTTTCTAATAAACCATCATACGTGTTGTTTGATCCCGAATCCCAACACTGAACAGAATGTTTTAAAAATCCTCTAAAATTGCTAAAGAAGGAATGAATAATATCCACACACTACAATGCTCTCTTAAGTTATGGGCATGCAGCAGCTCGCAGTGCAAATGTTTAGGAGTCAAACTGACCAAAACAATGTGCAGATTTGTTTGTAGAAAACTTTTCACATCAGTCTGTTGCATCTTCCTGACT
>NW_007577738.1:248118-252572 GCF_000690725.1 Stegastes partitus | reverse complement strand
CATTTTTCAATATTATACTATTATATACATGGTTTGCCCCCACAAATGTGTAAAATGTAAAATAATGCTAATCACATCTATATATGTAGTGATTACCAATATACGTAATCATTGTGATTGACTGTAATAAAACAGAATGGGGAAAATCTGTAAAATTATGGTAAAATTTATACATTTCTTTTTTTTTTTTTTAACAGTGCGCTGTAATCATAGAAACAAATGTTAGTTTAGATGTTAACAGCAAGAAAAAAACAAACAACTAAACTGTAAATAGTGTCCACATCAAAAAATATATGTTTTTTACGAGTATTAATTCATACTTTTTACAATATTGGACCATAAGATTACATGTTTTACTCTATCTAAACCGTGTGTGTGTGTGTGTGTGTGTTATTTAAAATTGTATTAACTAATTTAACAAAGCAGGGAAAATCTGTTTTTAAAAAAGGGTAACAGAACATTGATTTAGATTTTTTATTTTTATTTTTTTGAGAATGCACTTTTACTTAAGTAACAGGTGAAATCATAGAAATAAATATTACTGTAATTTCCGGACTATTGAGTGCACCTGAATATAAGCCGCACCCACTAACTTTAAAAAGAAAACAAAATTTGTACATTTAAATAGGCTGCACTTGTCTATAAGCTGCAGGTGTCCACGTTGTAACATGAGATATTTACACAGAAAGATTTTTTTAAACTTTGAATTAAATATGTACCAGTAACATACACAAATACATACATTAATTTTTAATTTTTTTCCAAACAGTGCCTGCAACGTGGTTGGTTAAGAAAATAAAAAATACAGTAGCTTACCAGGAAAAGTCATTGATCTCTATCTTCATCTTCCTCCTGCACTAAAACCACTAAAGTCGTCTTCTTCAGTGTCGGAATTGAACAGCCTGAGAATAACTTCGTCACACACTTCCTCAGTCTTTCTTTCGTTGTCGCTCTCAATGGCACTTTGGTCTCGAGGCAAAATCGTAAAACTCTGAAGTGTTCACAGCGTGTAAAAGAAAAAGTATCTAATAATCCGGAATTTAAGGTAGTTTACATGTTAAGGGCAAGAAAAAACGAACAATTAAACTGTAAATAATTCCACATCAAAACACACACACATATATATATATATGTTTTTACAAACAGTAATTCATACTTTTTACAATGTTGGACCATAAAATTACATATTTTAAAAAGTAAATAAATAAATAATTTACAATTTTACAGATCTTTGCTGTATTTTTTTCTACCACAAATATCTGTTAAATAAAAATATGTTTTTAGATTTAAATTATTTTTTTTTAATGTGTGTGCGAGTGTGTGATATTAAATCTTATTAACTGTAATTTAACAAACAGGGAATATATATATAGAGAGAAACTAAAGGTAAAATTTTAACAGATTTTTTTTTACAGTGCACTTTTACTTCATATNCAAATGTGTAAAATGTAAAATAATGATAATCACATCTATATATGTAGTGATTATGAATATACGTAATCATTGTGATCAACTGTAATTTAACAAAATGAGGAAAATCTGTAAAATTTTGGTAAAATTTATACATTTCTTTTTTTTTCTTTATGGTGCGCTTTTACTTAAGTGACATGTGTAGTCATAGAAACAAATATAAGTTTACATGTTAACAGCAAGAAAAAGGAAACAACTAAACTACAAATAGTGTTCACATCAAAAAATTGTTTTTTGCAAAGATTAGTTCATACTTTTTTCAATATTGGACCATAAGCTTACATGTTTTACTCTATTTAAACTGTATGTGTGTGTGTGTGTGATTTAAAATTTTATTAACTAATTTAACAAAACAGGGAAAATCTGTTTTTTAAAAAAACGATAATACTGGAACATTGATTTAGATTTTTTATTTTTTTTGGACAGTGCACTTTTACTTAAGTAACAGGTGTAATCATAGAAATAAATATTACTGTAATTTCCGGACTATTGTGCGCACCTGAATATAAACCACACCCATTAACTTTAAAAAAAAAACAAAATTTGTACATATGTAGGCTGCACTTGTCTGTAAGCCGCAGGTGTCCACGTTGTAACATGAGATATTTACACCGAAAGATTTTTTAAAACTTTGAATTAAATAAGTACCGGTGACATACACAAATATGTACCGTAATTTTTTTTTTTTTTCCAAACAGTGCCTGCAACGTGGTTGGTTAAGAAAATAAAAAATACATTAGCCTACTAGGAAAAGTCATTGATCTCTATCTTCATCTTCCTCCTGCACTAAAACCACTAAAGTCGTCTTCTTCAGTGTCGGAATCGAACAGCCTGAGAATAACTTCATCACACACTTCCTCAGTCTCTCTTTCGTTGTTGCTCTCAACGTCACTTTCATCTCGAGGCAAATTCGTAAAACTCTGAAGTGTTCACAGCGTGTAAAAGAAAAAGTATCTAATAATCCGGAATTTAAGGTAGTTTACATGTTAAGGGCAAGAAAAGCGAACAATTAAACTGTAACTAATTCCACATCAAAACATTTACATATATAAATGTTTTTAGAAACAGTAATTCATACTTTTGACAATGTTGGACTATAAAATTACATGTTTTAAAAAGTAAATAAATAAATAATTTACAATTTTACAGATCTTTGCAGTATTTTTTTCTACCACAAATATCTGTTAAACAAAATTATGTTTTTAGATTTTTATTTTTTTTTTAACGTGTGTGCCAGTGTGTGATATTAAATCTTATTAACTGTAATTTAATAAAACAGGGAAATATATATATATCTATATAAACTAAGGGTAAAATTTTAACAGATTTTTTTTTACAGTGTACTTTTACTTCCTATCGTTTCCACTGCAGGACTTTGACATGTAATGTTGTATTTCACCTCCTTCGCCTGAAGCAAAGGGTCTAAACCTTTCCTCGGCCTCTGAGGACNAGTTTGGACAGAATACGCTGCGACTCTTTAACAATTAATGTCACTGTTTTTTGCTCTTTTCATTTCTTCTGCAGCACTTAAACGCTTTTGCTTTTTTTTTTTTTTTTCTAGGTCAGGAGATGTGCATTTGATGTTTGAAATGTCTTTTTACTTCTCAAATGAAGGACAAATTGAGAGCAAACACAAAGCACTCTTCGAACATTTCGTCCTTTGATGAATCTCAAACACATTTCACTGCAGGTGGCTTTATTGTCAAGCAGTCACTGCACTGCATTGTACTGGAATGCTGTTATAAAGAATTGGTCGTCATAAAAGCAGAATTGTTGGAGACTCGGCTTTTATTATTTGCCTGATGTATCCTGGTGTCCAACAGGGCAGCAATACACCACACAAGAAAGCAACAGAGTCCTAATTGTAGGACCTGTCACCATGTTCAGGATATTTTTTAGAAGTGAGGGTGACGCTTTAAGAACAGTGTGACACACAAGTTGCCAGTTTATTGGGTACACTTATAAAAAAAATAAAAATAAATAAAAACCCTGTAATTGTCATAACAGGTTCTCCAGACCTGATTTTTGACGTCTGCTTAATTTATGATCTATGACACAAACAGTTGCATAATACCAGCCTGACCTTTCTTGTTTAGTTTTCACACAGAAAAGCACCCATGCACAGCCCTCTGTGCTGCTCTGTGAGTTATCTGCTCAGGCACATTGATCCAACAATAGCATCAGAATCAGCAGAGAAAATGTCACACATTTGCTAAGGTGGAATGTTCGATTTCATGTCTTTTTGTTCAAAAAAAAAAAAAAAGTCAAGCACATTCACAGAGCAGAGCAGAGAACCCATCCTCAGTCTCATTTCTTCCATTAATACTAACTTTGTTCCTCAAAGCCACAGGAAAGACAAAAGAGAGCTAAAACGACCTAAAAATGTGGAACAAACTCGGCTAAAACTGAGGTTGACAAACAAGGACAGATGGTGTGTCAGATTATATTCATAATTTCAGTGCACAGATTTGTTTGATGGGCAGTTTTTATTTATTTATTCTGTGCTTCATTTCATGGAGATGCTCATCAGTGGGTGTATTATGTTTTAAGTAATTCATCTGTACAATGCTTGTGTTGTTCTTCTGCTGCCGTGACATTTCAGGTTCTCTGTGTGGGATTGACAAAGTTGATTTTCTCTTATAAATCTGTCATTCCCCCCTAAATAAAGATTTGGCCTGTCCTTTACATTGGTGCTTTTCATGTAAATTATGAACTCATACTGTAATTTAACGGGTAAACTTCAAACATGCACAGTAATACTCTCTCAGTAGGTACATTTCATAGAAGGTTGCACTGCCACTTTGTACAACTACTCGGTTATATGTGAAAATCTCACATTCAACATTTTACTTTCCAGAAGTAAAATACAAAAAAGCAAACACATTCATTGGAATAATCTTATGTTTTGGTTAATAACCCCCCTACTTTTGTTTAATCAATATATAAACACATCATAGTTTACAATGTTGTAAGTGCATATAAGT
>NW_007577738.1:227755-246319 GCF_000690725.1 Stegastes partitus | reverse complement strand
CTCCTTCGCCTGAAGCAAAGGGTCTAAACCTTTCCTCGGCCTCTGAGGACCCGGGGGCAACGCTATTTATCAGCCTGCTCGCTGATCTCCGCTGTCATTTGACGCTAAACGAGCGCTACATCGATCGGAGCGACCTGCTGGCGGCTCTGGTGACGCCGTGCGGCTGCGGCGGCGCAGGGCGCAACGCGACGTTTCTGTTTTTTTCCGCTGCCGTTCCTCCTCACAGCGGCTCTAACTGACGGGAGATCCACCATGGAGACCAAACCGGTCATCACCTGCCTTAAAACCCTGCTCATCGTCTACTCATTCGTCTTCTGGGTACGTAATCGATGCCGGGTTTTTTTCGTTTGTTTGTTTTTTTTAATGATTTTTTTCATCCTAACCTTTGCGGTGAATTGACGCGCGGATTGTGTTTTTGTTGTGCGTGATGAAGGGCTGGACAGAGGCGGCAGCAGCAGCAGCATCATCGACGGATTCATGCTGTTGTTTGAATAAATGATCGACTCGGGCGGATTAACGCGTTTAAGTGTGATTTCTCTTCACATTTGATCGTGTGTTCGTGTCTGAGCTGGAGTCCAGGCTGCACATATCTCTGCTGCTGGGCGTCAGTGCGTAAAAATATCCCACACAGCATCATGGTTGTTGTCAGGATGTTAACATCACCGCAATGATTTAAGTGATGAGAGCGACGTTAAGGGCCTAGTGGGGTTGATGGAGGCCGTTTAAAGCCTGTTTTCTGGCCACATTCTCTACATTTTGGTTGCTATAGATTCTTAAAGGGACCCTGCCCCCATGTACATGTATAGATGGACTCCACTTGCACACCAACTGTGCTGGAATGCTGTATTTTACTCACATATCTCTACTTCAGCACATCTCAAGAGGAAGTATTATGGATTTATCTGACAGCTATTGATAGTGATTCCATGTCAGATTCAAATGTTCGCTCATAACTGTTGCATTTTTAAAGAATAAAACAGCAAAATGTATGTAAAGTCACTAAAAAATGTTTGGATCGGCTGAATTGTGGTTTATGTTAGTGCAGGCAAGCATCAGATTTACATAAGCTATCCAAAATGAGTGCTGCATTTAACTTTAATTGCTGTTTATTAATAATAATAATCAGATTTTTCTTAAGTATAAGTTTAAATGCAAGATTCCGACTTGTTAATGTCATTTGACTGCTTGTTTTTCAGTGTCTCCTAAGTTGTCATGAATTCATTGTTGCTGTTATTACAGTCCAAGTATTGCTCTGTCTCACTAAATATAGATATAAATGCAACACCAGTACCCCGGCAGTGTTGGGAGGCGTAGTTTATTCCAGTACCACACTGTAAAATACTCTACTACAAGTGAACTTTAAACAGAAAAGTGAAGACTTTCATCGTTTGTTTTACTACTGGATTGATATAATTGCTGGAGGAACATTTATATGCATTTTATGTTTATATTAAGTGACTAAATTTAGTGTATAAAATGTATTTTATATGCTCGTTGTGAGTTTTTAAAAATAGCTTTATAGTGCTGTAGCTGCAAAAAGAATATAAAAACATACATTTGCAGAAATTAAATGCTCAGTTACATTAGACTGAAAAACACTGTCTTTAAACCATGTTATGTACTTTGAATACATAACTGCTTACTTTCATATGTAGGTGATGTTGAGAGTACTACTTTCTTTGTTGACTCCTTTTGTGACACTTGGTCGTGTGAAATACTGTAAAATGCAGCTCTGTACTGAAGGCAGAGCTAATCAGTAACTCATCTACCAAACATTTTTACAGTTCATTTATCAGATAATAGATCCTAATCAGGGCTGCAAGGTGGCCAGTGGTTAGCGTCATTGCCTCACAGCGAGAAGGTCGCCGGTTCGTGTCCTGGTGAGGACACCCGGGATCTTTCTGCGTGGAGTTTGCATGTTCTCCCCGTGCAGCGTAGGTTCTCTCTGGGTTTTCCGGCTTCCTCCCACACAGTCTGAAAACATGTTGAGGTTAATTGATGAATGTGAGTGTGCTTGGTTGTCTGTCTCTAAGTGTAGCCCTGTGATAGACTGGTGACCTGTCCGGGGTGTCCCCTGCCTTCGCCCTGAGTCAGCTGGGATAGGCTCCAGCCCCCCGCAACCCTAGTGAGGATGAAGCGGTGTGTAGATAATGGATGGATGGATGAGTCTACCCTGGCTTGAGATTGGACGAGGAAACAAGAAATGAAGACGGATGACTGTGGGAACTTTTAGGTTTCAGAATGTCCCAAGATGCACTGCTGTAAGAATCTAGACTGGTTTAGGATTCTCGAATGCTTTTTGATTCTAGAATGTTGTAAGATTCTGGGTTGCTGCAAGATTCTGAAATGCTTTCGGATCTTAGCTTTAGGAATCCCCCGCAACCCTCGTAAGGATTAAGCGGTGTATAGATGATGGATGGATGGAGTTCCAAATCAGCACCACAGCTTTCTAAAGCCTAAGATGAAGTATAAACAAGCCTTTTTATTTTGTCCAACCAGCAGTCAACAACCCAAAGACATTCAGTTTACTGTTATGTAAGAGAAGCAAAAAGCAGCTGGAAAAAAAAAAAAGAGAAAAAAGAAGGAAGCTAGAACCAGAGCTGCTGGTTTGGTATTTTTTACTCTTCTCTCAATTTGACTAAATGATGTAATTGAGGATGATTGCTTCCACTCTAAAATGCTTGACCTAAAACGTTCAGTTACTGTTGAAATTAGGCTACTTTAGTGGTTTTGTTGTTTACCATCCTTTCAAGGCTGTGCTTTGTGGCGGCGGTGTTGTGTTATACATCTCTAGGTTGGAATTAGAGCCTGTTTTCACCATCATTAATATGTTAGTTGTTGTCTTAATGAAGCAATGGTGCTCAAGATGTTAAAAGAAATAGTGTTAAAAGCCCGACATCTTTAGCTGACATCCTCAAACTGCTGGTTTTGTGTGACCAACAATCCCAAAACATAAGAATATTCAGTTCATTATCACGTCAAACAAGGTAAATATGCAAACCCTCATCTTTAGGATGCAGAATCCACAGAATTGCAGACATTTTTGTTTGATAAATGACTTAAATAGTTTCTAATATTTTATCCACTAAGGACAGACAGATGTAGTTGCAACATTTGGACCTGCTAGATCTGCATCAGGCAAACATTTGTATGAACAATAAGCAGGTTTGGGCTGCAGGGTGGTCGGTGGGTAGCACCGTTGCCTCGCAGCAAGAAGGTCACCTGTTCGCGTCCCGGTGAGGACACCCAGGATCTTTCTGCGTAGAGTTTGCATGTTCTCCCGGTGCAGCATGGGTTCCCTTTGGGTTCTCCAGCTTCCTCCCACAAGATCCAAACACATATTGAGGTTTATTGGTGATTCTAAATTGTCCATAGGTGTGAATGTGAGTGTGCTTGGTTGTCTGTCTCTAAGTGTAGCCCTGTGATAGACTGGTGACCTGTCCAGGGTGTCCTCTGCCTTCACCCTGAGTCAGCTGGGATAGACTCCAGCCCCCTAGTGAGGACTAAGCGGTGTATAGATAATGGGTAGATGGATGAAATAAGCAGGTTTTATATACAGAGCAGCATCATTTATAATTTGCATAATCTGAAAAAACACCAACTGATATGAAGACTAACGTTCTGGGAGTTTGCATCCTTCTCCCTGTGTGCACCTTCTTCTTCTTCTTCTTCTTCTTCTTCTTCTTCTTCTTCTTCTTCTTCTTCTTGATGTTTCGTTCTTTTAACATGCTTCAAAACAGAAAAGCAAAACCACACCACACCAAACAAACACTCATATTTTACCAGGGACTTGAATCAATACTTCTGGAGGATTTTTCACCAACTGTCTCAAACAGCAAATCCTCACTCTGATTTGAATAATGCAAAAAAATAAAAATATAGAAAAAAGTTTGCAATGCTAAGCAAGCACTATATACCAGCACTAATTCCAAGAATAGATTCTGCCCAGTTGGGATTATTGTAATAATGGAAACCACCCACATTTTGGGATAAATTAAATTGAGATTAACTTGTGTTTGGTTTGGATTCGCTTTTGTTTACCTTTTGATTACCGACCGAGTCTTCAAACATTATTTTTGCAACCGAGCAAGACGCAATAGGAATATTAACCAAGCTAAACGCAACGCTGTGTGACTGAATTTACTACAGTTTTGGCAATAATTACTTGTTATAGGCTCATTTCTGTCTGTTAGTACAACCAGGGGAGGGATTATCTAATAAGAGCATGTAGAGGAGATTTATCTGTCTATAATGTGTTTAGGGCCTGAAGAGGAGTTGCTCTGCTTCTCTTCACATTCACCCTGAACTGTAGGGAGTGAAAATAGCCTCAATGCTGCTGTTTGCTCTGAAATAAAAGCTGCATTAACCCTATAATTGCAGAATAAAGCTAAGATCAGCCCCTCGGTGGAGCCATGGAGGGCTTAAGAGGAGCCGTGCTGTGGATCTTCCTGTACCGGTGTCACGGATATGAAGCGTTATATTTAGTCTGGATTGGATGGTGTTTTAGCGCTTCTGTACATCTGCAGCATCAGGTTTCGGGGCCGTTCAAAGTGCACAAGTAGTCTCACAGCTCAGTGGGTCTCCGCGGAGAGAGGGCGCTGGCACCGAGCTGCCTCCATGTCAGGCCTCGGTTTCACTGTCAGCAGCTTGTCGCGGCAAATAATGTCTCGAGTGTGAAGAGCCGCGTCGCCGTACTTTAAACACACACACACACACACTGAGGACGCGGAATGCAGAGCAGGTGGCGGAGTCTGTGTTGTGTCCTCGCCAGCATATTTTGTCATCGCACCTTCTGTTTCTTTATTAGGCCGAGGGAGGAGGAGGAGGAGGAGGAGGAGGGTGACCTGTTTTAAACTCGGTGCTGTAACCAGGGTGGCCGGCCGGGCATTGAATTTCAAACAAAACGTGCGGGGTGGGGGGAGGTTTGCTGAGGGAAGGAGCGCCTGTAGCTGTTTGGAATTCAGCAGCAGAAGTCTACGAGTCTACATGATTTTCCCCCTCGCTTCTTGGACTTGATTTCCCAGGTGGCTTCAAAATTAACACTTTAGCGATGACAAGATGATCCTTTAGCTGTGCGGCGGCAGCTCTTTGGGGGTGAGACATTTTGTCACCGATGATGCAGGCCTTAAAAAGCGCCTCATCGCGAGGAAGCATCTCTGAAATGACAGTCTGTTAGAAATCACCGTTAATAGAAACAGTACGTATCATTACCGACAAATGCAATCGTCAGTTCGGCTGGGTTTGAGCTGAAAAGAACGAATCACTCCTATTAAGTCGTATTACAATACAAAGGGGTTGCTTGATCTGACAGTTTAATAATAGATTTGTCACTTTTTTTGCTGTATCGTTGATACTGCTGGATCTGTTCATATTTCTGCTTGTCAAGACTTTCAGCAGTGACCAACGTTTTTCTACTTTGATATGTCACATGGCACGTTTTTTTAAAAAACGGATTTATGTGATTTGAATTCTGGGCTGCAAGGTGACTGTTAGCACCATCGCCTCGCACCTAGAAGGTCACCTGGGATCTCTCTGTGTGGAGTTCTCTCTTCTTTCTGGGTTCTCCGGCTTTCTCCCACAGTTGAGGTTAATTGGTGATTCTAAATTGTCCGTAGGTGTGAAGTGTGCTTGGTTGTCTGTCTCTAAGTGTAGCCCTGTGATAGACTGGTGACCTGTCCAGGGTGTCCCCTGCCTTCACCCTGAATCAGCTGGGATAAACTCCAGCCCCCCCCGTGACCCTAGTGAGGATTAAGCATAGGTCATGGACGGATGGATGGATGTGAATTCTTTCCGTGGCCCAAAGATGTAAAGTTATCCAGTATTTCATTAGAGAAAAAAAAAAGCAAACCCCAGCACAAAACAGATAATGTGCCGTCCACTTGGCCTTTTGCGGGCAATGTTGCGAATCAATGACCGCAACTGCTTTATGGTGATATTGGATTTTGAAATGATTTTTGCATCAGTGAAGTGATGAAGTGCACTTATTTGTCAGGTGTTTGATTTGAAGCATTAGCCATAAACAACATCCATCCATGAACTATCCACCGACGCTTTCTCAACTGAAACGCCACCTCGTTGATAGATGATTATCGCGTTGTAATGGTGGAAGATTTTCTCTGTTTGCAGCAGGCCTAAAATCTTTCACAGTAAGGAACGAAAGGCAGCAGTGTATTCCTCCCAAACTAAAAAAAAACTAAAATAGTTTTCAGCGTACAGTTAGAGCCACTCGGAGCATGAAAAGATATATACGTCAATGATCTATTTTGTATAATTTGTTTTGCCAAGGATGACTACTATTGCTGTATTACTCACAGTTGGTCCAATGACTAATGTGAAAGGAGTCACTTTTAGTAATGAACCTACAGAGACTCTGCTGTTCCGCACAGCTCTGCTATTAGTTTTCTTGTTGTTTTTTTGCATCTTTTTAGTC
This sequence comes from Stegastes partitus, assembly GCF_000690725.1. Taxonomy (NCBI): domain Eukaryota; kingdom Metazoa; phylum Chordata; class Actinopteri; family Pomacentridae; genus Stegastes; species Stegastes partitus. The sequence continues at coordinate 239,889 of NW_007577738.1, read as the reverse complement.
ATTGTTTTGATTTTATAATTTGCAGCTTTAATTTTTATAATATGGAACATAGTAGAGCAGCTACACATATTTCCGTCACAAGTTGGTAGCGACCAAAAATGGAGCAAAAAAGAGGGATTCCCATGTTGTGCTACTTTCTACTCTATTGTATGTTAGAGGCAAATAATGCATTTTGCACTACATTTATCTTAAAGCTTTAGTTACTTGTTGTTTTAAAAAAATATATATATATTACTTTAAAAGGACATATTCCTGTTATTTACTGCTATTATAAGTACAAGAACTCACAGCTTTTAATAAACAGCTGTAGTTCTTGATTGATGTTTGTGTCACGTTGCTGTAACTTAAAAATACTAATCAACTCTTACCTCTTTATTATGCATTAAGGTACTAAGCAGCATACAAAGTAACTATAATAAGCGCCCCAGCTGCAACATTTAAGTGATATACGACAATATGAATGAATAATTATAATTCAATTATAATGTGCTTGTGAGTATTTTTAGTTTTGGTACTTTGATGCTGGTACTTTTGTACTTTTACTTCAATATATTTTGAAAGCTGGGCTTTTTTCTTGTTTTACTTTGGAATATTTTTACACAGCAGTATTGCTACAGTTCCTGATGTCAAAGATTTAAATACTTTTTCCACCACTGGTCTGCTAATGTGTAAATAGTGATTTTTGTGCCAGCATGTCAACCAGATCAACTTTATAGTGACAATGTATGTGCTGTGTGTAGCGTGTAGACAAAGAGCACACCAAGTTCAATCAAAATAAATATACATTTCCAGTAGCTTTAATGGTCAAATAACAAACAGCTACAAGCTACACTTAGAGATTTTATATATTAAAATATATATTTATTTTATTATAAGACCCAAAAAAAGGGAAAAAAAAGAAAATCGTCGCTCATATATGTGATAAAGTCTCAACAACTGAGCATTTTGATATGTTACAGTTTACATGATACATGCAAATCAATATATTGAAAATGATGGCACAGTTTTATCAATGCACAGCTACAATAATCAACAGAAAGATGAAGGTGCAAATCAATACCTACTGAAACGATTTTCGGTAAAAATCGAGTCTATGTGTGATCAGTCTGACAACACATCATTCTGGCGTTCTGAGCTGAGCAGCTAACTGCCCACAGGATGTCAATAATGCCCAGTTTCACATGTTTTTCTTACATAAAGGAGGCCACTTCTTCAAGTGAAAGATACAAACAGATGCATACATGAAAAATACTGCAGGTAACTATAGTAGTACTGAGACATATTTGGTATTTAACTGATTCAATTAATTAGCAGAAGTGTTGGTGATTTTTTTTTCATGCAAAAATGCCAGTGCCTCTAGCTTTAAAATGAAAAACCATAGGTTAACGTTAAAAATAAACTGAACACATTTGGGTTTTGAACTGAGATGAGTAAAGCTGAATCCATAATTTGAATATGTCAGCTTGACTTTGTGGATATTTTATTGAGCAAGCAAGTCATGGATTAATCATTAATGACAATGATTGTTATCAGCAACCATAAGCTGTAATCTCAAGACATTTCAGCTCGTGCTCTCACCAGGTCCTGCTCTTTGTGTGACACAGTTCAAACTCACAGTCCTTGTGTGTAATAACGTTGATATGAAAATTCAGGATTTTTGCATGAGCCACGATCAAGTCACGCTCCGACTGTGACAGACATTTTCAAAGCACGGGTTCAAAGGACGCCTTAAAGCTTTGTTTACGAGCTGCAGACAAATAATTCAGAACAATGCAGCAGTCAAAGGACAGGCAGGCCAGAGGCTGCTTATTTGTCATGGTGAACAAACCTTTGTAACAATCATTATGCGCACACCCTGGCAACGGGGCAAAGTCTAAATGCTGTTAACAACCTGCAGAGAGGGCGAGAACATGGCAGCCTCAGTTTATGCAAAGAACATTTTATATTGTTGTGGGTTTTTTTTTTTTTTTTTGCATTGCTGACTAACAGCTACCAGGCAACTGCTGAGAGCCGAGTGTATCCCGCTCCTCAGTTTTAGAGTTTTCAGGGTGCACAGAGGCGTTTTGCACAGCCTGCTCCCTCTCTAGTCAGAGGGCCTGGCAGCAGGACGGCAGAACAGCCTCCTCTTTGGAAGGAAGGAGGTTAGGATGATGAGTTGGCCCTCGCTGGAGTCAGATCATCAGCAGCCGTTCCACACCCCGCTCCCTTTCCGCTGCCAGCAAGACATACCCAGCTGAGACACACAGCGCTTCAGCTGCCTCGTACAACACGCTCTTTTATCCGTAGCCTTCATTTGAAATGCTAAGAGAGGCGCAACAGGAGGAAGCGTCTCGCCTCGGATCAAAGAGCTTCTTTGATTTGCCCTCTTTTCCTTTTCTCTCGTTCTCTCTGTGCGTGCGAGTGCAGGCATATTCATAAAGCAGGTGATTGCCATCCCGTACTCCAGATAAATTTGTGTCTTCTGTCTCCCGTCTCCTCCTCCTTACTCTAATTGCTCGCCTTTCTTGTTCCACCTTGATCCTCTTTCTCCTCCTCCTCCCCCTCGTCACGCTGCTAAAACACAACTATTGTAATATTGCAGTAGTGCAGAGATAAAGGCGCCGTTCCCTGCTTTCATTCTGCTCCCTGTGCTTTCTCTGTTACACCATCTCTCCAACCCCCACCCTTTAGATAACAGGAGCCATCCTGCTGGCGGTGGGAGTATGGGGGAAGTTGATGCTGGGCCCGTACATCTCTCTGATAGCCGACAACTCCACCAACGCCCCGTACGTCCTCATCGGCACCGGGACCGTCATCATTGTTTTCGGCCTGTTCGGATGCTTCGCCACCTGCAGAGGAAGCCCATGGATGCTGAAGCTGGTGAGCGGCTGCGGGAGGGAAGGGAGGGTTTGGGGTGTTGTGTTGCAGAGAGAGTGTTGTAGATGCTGATTAATTAGCCTCAGGTCACATGATACAGGGAATAATGGTTGACCTCTATCCCGCAGAGAGGGATGAGAAATCCAGTAGATGCTTCAGGGCACTTTGTTCAGTTAATGGTGGTCAAGTGAGTGTGTTTGAGTGCGTGTCTGTGTTGCAGTGTGCAACCATAGGCAAATGATGTTCCTCTAAGGCAGAGGGTTTTCATGCAAACTATGCAAATCTCCCTTCTCTCCGTTAGTATGCCATGTTCCTGTCGCTCGTCTTCCTCGCTGAGTTAGTGGCGGGGATTTCCGGATTTGTGTTTCGCCATGAGGTCAGTCGACAAATCACAGTCAAACAATTATTAACACTAAAGCTGCGTGAAGTGCTCTCATCCTGTTAATGCGAATGATTGTGTGCTTGCATGCTGCAGATAAAGGGAACCTTTCGCAGAACGTACACTGACGCGGTCCTGAACTACAACGCCGAGGATGAGGCGAGCCGTGCTGTCGACAACTTGCAGCACAAGGTGAGTAACTGTGACACGACAGTGAGTCCAGCCATAAACGAGAGAAAGAATAATTAAAAGATTTATTTGACACAGCATGCATGATAAGGAAGAGTTGAAGAAATATGTGTTTGGCGATTAGATCCCATCGTGGAACAATCCTTTTAGGGAGATAGTTTTGCCACGAGCTGTACAGAAATCTCCCCTTGATGGAGTGTAGAGATGCTGGTGGTGAGGAATGATTCTGAAGATCTGGAAGGATGCGATGTGGATCAGGACTGCTGATGAGCTCAGTGGAAGGATCCATTAGTGCTGGAGGTGGAGGACGGTTTCATCTGAAATGACAGCAGTAGAGAAAAGAACAGTTTTACCATTTGACAGCAGTGAAATGAATGAATCGCGGATAAACGTTATGGCAAAATCTGATTGGTTTATCTGTGGAAAGAACGCCCTCAGTCAGCTGATGTGATTAGTTGTGAGTGTGAAGAGACAAGTGTTCCCCCCTGCAAGTTTTGTGATTTTTCATGGCTTTTCAACATTTAACAAGGTCTTTTAATTTGTCTTTTTTTATAGAAGAAGAATTTACGAAAATAGATTATTTTGTGTCAAAGTGAAAAGAGATTTCTACAAGTAATGTCAATTAGTAGAAAGAGTAAAAGAAAATAAATGAATCCACAACTAGCTGGACTTGAAATGGGCTGTTGAGCACTTTTGCAAAGAAGAATGAGGTACGGTGGACACCAAACACAAACACACCATCCCCACCTTGAAGCATGGTGGTGGCAGCATCATGATGTGGAGAGGGAAATCCTGTAGAAACAAGTTGCTGCCATCTGCAAGAGAACTGCGACAAAGGATTTGTTGTTATTCAGCAAGACAATGACCTGAAGGATGCAGTCAAAGCTACACAGAAAGACAATAAGGTAAACCTTCTGGAGTGGCCGAGTCAGAGCCTAGACTTTAATCCAATTGAGAATTTGTGGCTGGACTTGGAAATGAATCTCCACTTACGATCCCAATGCAACCTTGAGCAGTTTTTTAAAGAAGAACTGAGAGAAACTGCAGTGTCCAGATGTGCATCCTATCCACACAGTGCTGTAATTCATGAATCTCAATGCTGGAATTTTGGCCAAAGGTGCATCTACCAAATACGGAGGGGTTGAATACTTGAACAATCACTTTTTGAACATTTTATACTTTTTCTTAATTGACATTACTTTGTAGAAATCGCTTTTCACTTTGACATGAAAAAATCTTTGTCATTTTTTTTTGTCAAAAAGCCTAATTAAAATGACTAAGATTCAGTTTTGAAAAGCAATTAAAGGAGATCACTTCAAAGTGAGGCAAATATTTTTTCTAGGCACTGTAAGTACATAGTGTATGCCTGAGATGTTGAGATGGTGTTTCTGATTGAACAGGTAATGATGACATTACCAACAAACCAAAACACAATGCATGTTTTAACAGATAATAATTTTAATAAAAAGGCCAAAACCACCACTAAATAATGTAAAAACACTTACAAGTTGCATCTGTGTTGCCAAACCTGATATAGCCTACCGCTGTTCCATAGACCTCGAAAAAACTGTTGGAAATGTGCAGTGTTGTTTATTTTTTGTGGCTCCAGCACCCACTGCTGCCATTGATGTGCATGTGATGTGTATTTATCAGAGGCAGGAACAAATGCTGAATTCATTCTTGTTTAACAAACATTTGCTGAGATTTTTCTAGGAAATTACTGAGCTTTTCAAAAATGAAACTGTATTGTGACCCATTTTTTAAAGATTTACAACTTCACTAGGAACATATGGGCCTGGGTCTGACAAAGGAGAGGGTTTGGAGATTCAGCTTTGAAGGAATTCTGATCTGCTCTGTTTTTCCATTTCTGCCTGTTTTCAGCTGCGTTGCTGCGGAGTTTATAACTACACCAGTTGGTTTGCCAGTGTGTATTACCCCTCCAATGGCATTCCTGCCAGCTGCTGCTTTAACTCCTCCGACTGCAACCCAGAAGACCTCCGCAATGCAACTCTAGCCCCGAGCAAGGTCTTCCACCAGGTCAGTGGTTTTATCCTATTCTCCTACTTCCCACCTGTCTGCTGCTTGCTACTTTATGACTCTCGCCAGTTAGAACGTGACTTTATTTACATCCAGCACGTCCTTATATACCTTTCTTAAATTATCTCTCTTCTCCACACACTAACAACTGCCTCAGATACTCGCCCAGACACCCATCTTGCCCCTAATTTGCACATTTAACATGTCCATGTACCCTCTGCGGACTAACCTGCCCCCTGTGTTTCAGGGCTGCTTTGAGCTGGTCACTTCATTCATGGAAACCAACATGGCCATCATCGCGGGAGTGACGTTTGGGATCGCCTTTTCACAGGTGTGTTCAAGTTTTGCATGAGAGGGAGAACATGTGTAGTGTATAAATAAATCATTAACACACTGATATATGGACATGTGGTAACTGAAAACAAGATAATTGATAAGAAAATCCACAGATGCTGTTCATATTTAATTTTCTGTCTGTCTTTCAGCTGATTGGCATGTTGCTGGCCTGCTGTCTGTCCAGGATCATCACAGCCAATCAGTATGAGATGGTCTAGCTGATGTGACGTGGCAGGTGAGAATTAAATCCACTCCGGCCAATATCTTACACTGACATTGGATAAAAATCATTGTGGTGTCTCCAAATGATTTTTTTTTTTTTTTTTAAATCTCACACTGTGAAATCTTCTCTTGTCTTTACAGGGAGATGAAGAGAAGAAAAAGATGAAGAGTCTTGACACATGACCAGAGTAAATTCCCACTATCACACACCTGAATTGGAATTTACCTCCCTCCTTCTCTCTGCCTGTGATCTTAATGTAATATCTTAATGTATCTTACTGTAAAGCACCATTCCTTGACTCACTGCAGTTGCTTCAAAGCTTTCAATGCCACGCGTCATCACATCGCCGCTTGACGTAGAAGTTGCTCATTAGCACATATCTCGGATCAGTACAGCCTACAGCGAGCGGGTAGACCGGAGCCGTCTGATTGGACAGCGGCGTTGGTCTCAGATAGGCGACTGGACGCAACTTGGCTTCTCAGTTGGTTGCAGCATGCTCCGCCGAGCGTCATCAGAAGACCACTGCGCATCTTTGTACAGAATGACATTACTAAAGCTTGAAAGTAATTCTTTATCAGCTAGGTTTAGTTTTGCATTTGACTTTGCTATTGCTCATCCTTGTATATTCCTACGGTTGTGACATTTTGTGAACTGATTACACGTATCAAGGGGGATATTTTAAGTTTATATGAAAAATAGGGAAACTGACAAAGGAGAGAAAAGGGAGAGTTGCTGTAGAGTATTTTTACCTAAAGGCAAACAGTATTTTTTTGTCCAAAATATTGAATTTAAATGAATTACAAATTATGACTATTCTAAGATGAATATCCATTTAAGCTTTAATCTGGAATAAATACACAACGACACACCAAAAGTGAATCTTTGCTGTGGAACTCCCACGGTAGCTTAAAATAAAGCTCCATTCACAGCCTTTAAAATCACTTAAAATGATACTTTACGCTATGAGATCTGTTTTATGAGGAACAGAAACAAACACGTGAGGTCATTTGTGGCGTCTGAAGGCCCGGTCACACCGACTGCCATCAACAGAGCAATAAACAGTTTATGACGTCACAGGTTTTTCTTTGTTAAAATTGTTTTTACTTTGATAAAGGAGGCTTAAATAAATCTGCAACACAGTTAACATAAAAAGCACAGTTTCCTACGTTTTGTACTCTTTGACCCTTAAAGGTCAGCACTCACAGCTGATATGTGTGATTATACATATGTCAAGACCAGAGTTAAAATCCTTTCTGGTCATTGATTATTAAAAACTCATCTCTGTCTATTAAATTTACTTATTTAGAGGTTTTCTATTACAGTAATCCTTTCCTGCCCTTAAATGGCTTGTATGTATCTCTACACTGTTGCTCCCTTTCTTCAGCTTAACATCCACTCTTTGCTTGCAGCTCGAGCACACCAGCTCACACTCTACTCAAACACTGTAAAACTACTCTACGCTACACAGTGGCAAGTTGTAATACTTACAGCCACGCGTTTGATCTGAAAACTGATTCTACACGCTCAAGGTTAAAATGTGAAGCCGTGGTGTTGACTCCCCGTGTTTCATATGATTTGTCTTCAAGCATATAAAGAACTAAACAACATGTAGACATGTTAACATGGCACAAAAAAAACTTGATTTTCACAGGAAGGGAACTTTTTTTTTTTTTAAATCACGCAAATCCACTTCGCCTCCACAATTTATTTAGCCATAAAAAGTTTAAATGCATGTGTGACCGGGCCTTTTCCAGCTTTCAATTAAGCCTCTAGTGCTTACTAATCTTTACAGTTAGCATGCTTCAAGTTTTTATGAGGTGTCAACAAAGGCAAAACTGTTCATGGCTGTTTAGAGAGGCCACACTGTGGAGGGGCGAGATGCAATGAATCAAACGAATGGTAATAGCAATTTCGGACGGTCTCTCCGCAAAGAAGTCGATAGCGTTGCACCTGCTTGTCAGATGAAAAGAATGAAAAGGAAAGATTGTGACACACATATAAGTGTGAAGTGTAACTGTCAGTTTTGGAAAGTTACATTAGTGTCACATATAACCAGTTCTGATGTCGGTTAGAGGAAAGTGTGCACAGTTTTGGATGCTGCTTGATGATCCAACAAGTACTTCATGTAAAAAAATACTGACACCTTAGTCAAGTTTTACTACTTGTCTTTCTGTTTTTATGTGAAAGCAACAGTCAGTATTTAGCTTTAAAGACACCGGCTGAAAATCTTGTTTTCGCTGATCTCGAGTGGTGAAAATAAGACAGATTCAGCAAAGCAACACTTTTCAGCCCGAGGTGGTCGTATCAAATCATTAGGGCCATGAATTATTTTCTCCTGGTTGGAAATTAATGCCAGCGGTTTGTTACAAAGAGAGCAGTTGACATTAGCAGGACTCAAACGGTGTTCACTTAGTATTTACAGTATTCTGTGTAGTGCATCGACATGCCGCCATCACCGTCATCGTCATCATCTGTAGATATGTATTGGAAATGTAATTTATATGATGTAATGTTTCTCATTCTAATATGCTAATCAGTATCAATGTCGTGTCACGGTTTTGAATCCACACTTTGTGCTGTTAACCTGTATTTGTTTAATAGTTTATAGGAAACTCGCACTGAAAAAAATAATTGTGGCCGATGTTTTGTTGAGAGTAACGCGCAACATGTAGCTGTTTCAATTTAGCTGTATATTTATTCTGGTTTGGTTGGCATTGGGTTTACAGTTTCACCAAGTGATTTTCTATCTCTCTTTCAGTGTGCGAGTGAGCGAGCGTGTGCGGTTTCGTTTCTTTATCTGACTATAACCTTGAGCGTGTCTGTTTGTTGTGTGGCGAGTGTCAGCGAGAGTGAGCGTCTAGACTTTGTGTATCCTGTTGTATTCAACTTTGGTCAGTATTCAGTTGTGGCTTTTTAAAAATTTATTGCTTTTAAAGCTGTACATTTATTTAGTGAATGTATGTTTTCCAGCACTCTGAAACTTAATTTACCTTCTCCGAACTGATATTGTCCTGTAAATACTAAATTGTAATACCATCCAGCTTACACATGGGGTCACTAGACACTCAAGAAGAATTGCACCGTGCTGTCTACTATTGACTAAGTCACCATCAGTGGTCTTATTATCAATAAATATACAGAATAACACTTTTGTTTGGCGTTTATTCATTTCTCCTGTAGTTTTAGATATCAGAATGTTTGGTTTTTGCTTAGCTGTGTGTGCACAGTGATATTTTTGTCAAAACTTAACTCTATTTCAGTGCTGACCTCGCTAATAAAAAGAAAGGTACAACCACCATGAGACATTTTCCACAAAAACCTAAGAAAACAGACCAGGTGGCAAGTCATCTGGGCATCATGTGTGACCAGAATAAAAGAAACACATTACCTGAATACAGACTGCGTAAGAAGACTGGTCAAAAAATGCAAACCTCCCAGAGAAAACCTGAGAAAATCCCCCCAAAAAAAGGTTTTCAAAATTAAATGTCAAGATGCTTGGAAAAAACATCATGAAATTTGTGTTAAAATTTCACATAATATTAAGTTGATGTGATTATTATTCCACCCCAAGTCTTTAATGTAACGCTTGCAACTTTAAAGGTTATCTAATCAGCAAAAAATACTTTTTTTTTTAAATCTTGCAACCGTGACTTCAAATTTCAGTGCCTATAGAAAGTACTCAACGTGTCATATAACATGACTCACCTAATTCAACACAGCTGCAGCCAGTTGACGCTAGAAGTCACACATTTAGTGAATGTAGATCATCTGATTGCAGTGAATGTGTCTCAAGTGATTGTAGCATAAAGACACCCGTATATCTGAAAGGTTCAGGTGCATCAGTCCTCCTGGGTATATCTGCACCATGAAGAACATTTGAAGCAAGTCTGTGAAAAGGTTATTGAAAACCATAGGTTATGGGATGGAAAGAAAAATTGTCCAAACCACTAAATATCCATTGTTAATGGTTAAATCTGTCATTAAGAAATGAAAAGAATATGTTGCATGTAAGGCTGCAAGGTGTCGCAGTTGGTAGCACTGTTGCCTCGCAGCAAGAAGGTCGCGTCCCGGTGGAGTTTGCATGTTCTCCCCGTGCAGCGTGGGTTCTCTTCGGGTTCTCTAGCTACACAGTCCAAAAACATGTTGAGGTTAATTGGTGATTCTAAATTGTCCGTGGGTGTGAATGTGAGTGTGCTTGGTTGTCTGTCTATAAGTGTAGCCCTGTGATAGACTGGTGACCTGTCCAGGGTGTCCCTGCCTTCACCCTGAATCAGCTGGGATAGACTCCAGCCCCCCCGTAACCCTAGTGAAGATTAAGTATAGGTCATGGACGGATGGATGGACTTGAATTCTTTTCGTGGCCCAAAGATGTAAAGTTATCCAGTATTTCATTAGAGAAAGCGGTGTATAGATGATGGATGGATGGATGTTGCATATCCGTACAAGAAAGAGACTAGAGACAGAGGCCATCAAGACACCTATGACTGCTCTGAAGGAGTTACAAACTTCAGCAGCTGAGATGGGAGAGACTGCACACAGTAACTGTTGCCTTTTCTTCATCTTCACCTGCAAAAGCTTTATGTGAGAGTAGCAATGAGAAAGACACTTTAAAATAAATACATGTCAATTAGATTTCACCAGACTCTGAAGTCAACTAGACGACTGTTCTGGTCTGATGAGACCAAAGTTGATCTTTCTGTCCATCACACTAGATGTGTTTAGCAGACACCATCATCACAGACACACCAGCCCCACTCCGAGGCATGGCAGTGGTGGTAGCATCATGATGGGGGGTATTCGCTCCCATCTTCAAAGGCGGTGTGCTGCAACTTCACCTCTGTTTTCTTCTAGTAGGATTATAGTTATTCTGTCTGGCAGAGGAAGAGGTGTATGGGCAAAATCAAGTATTGCACTTTACAGCTGGGTCACTTAATTTGGAAAGCTGACTTTCCTAAAAAAAAAATTGTTGCAGCAATTAAAAAGTGTTCATTTCAGAGGAATCAGATGATTTAAGTGAATCTCACTTAATCCAGAGACATTCATTTTACTTGTTAACTGAATTCGGATAAACGTAATTCAATTACCATTTGCAGCAATTAATTTAAGTTGCTCCAACCACTCCCTCGCTCTCTCTCTCTCTATCTCTCTCTCGCTCTCTTTTATTTTTTTTTTCCTTCCAGCGTGCTAAATGGAGAAGGTAAACGCATCAGTCGTGAGTTCACTCCTTCATCGTGCCATCCTCGCCCACTTGGCGGCGCTTGAGTATCAGCGGAAAACGGAACCAAGCGGAGAGATAAAAATAAAACGGAGGGGAAACCGCATATGTGGGAGCACCGCTCACACATCCTCCGTCTCCTTCCTCCTCCGCTGCTGCTGCGGGCTGCATCGGAAATGAGGGCCGGAAAAGCGGTGCGCAGACGGCGAGGAGAGGCAGCTCCTGTTGTCGGAGCGAGCGCAGCCAGCCAACGGGGCTCGCTCCAATCTCGTTACGCAAATTACCGGCAGAGTGGCGCGGCAGTGGGTCCGCTAATGGAGCGTGCGTGCCGCTGGCTCCCGCGCCCTGCCTCGCCCTCGCCTCCGCCTCCCCGCTGCACATAATGGCTCCGAGGCTGGAGGGAGGCATCCACCGGGGAAGCGCTATTACTCACACGGACACACAAAACGGGCTCCGGAGCGCACAGACACGCTCATGCGCGGCCGGTCTAATTATGGAAAGCCGACTCTAGTGGTGATTAGGCTTTCATCGCACGTTTTTAAAATGAAATACAAAGTGTTTTGTTTTGAGGGGTTCTGTTTTTTTGCTGCTCTTGAAAGAATAAAGAGAGAAAATTCAGACGTGTCTGTTGAAACGGTTGACAGTAACCTGACCCATTTCGCTTCATGGTGGCTCAGCAGGACAGAAAAACACTGAGGTCAGGAGTTTAAGACCTGGTTCTCTGTGGGAAAGTCTCAGCATCTACATGTCAACATCTTTTATGTTCATCAAGGTGGCCTAAATCACAGAAACAACTGTCTGAATTTTTGCAAATAAACTGCAGCCCCATAAAGGACCGTATGATTAAGAACAAACTGTTGGGTTTCATGACTGCAGCATTCATTTTAGCTTTGAACTGG
>NW_007577738.1:201147-226796 GCF_000690725.1 Stegastes partitus | reverse complement strand
CAGTGAAGATAGACAGAGAAACGTGGGGAGGAGAGTGGGGGAATGACATGCAGCAAATGAGCCGCTGGCTGGAATCGATCCACAGCCGCTGCGTTGGGGATAATAGCCCCTGTACATGGGTCACCCACCCTCCCTGCCGAGCTATCCAGGCGCCCAGCTTGTGGATCTGTCTAAAGCAGTTGTTGATGAAGGTCGTCATTCTCCAGTTCTCGGAACCATAACCTGTCCATAACTCTTATCGAGACAAATTCTCAAAACCTAACCCTTACTTTAGTTTGTTGTTGTAATACTCTAGAGCTCCAGATGTTGACGTCTGCATCTGCCCCACCTTCATAATCGATGTTATTCCCCATACAGTGAACTAAATATCAAGCTATTGTTTTATTTTAGGGTAATATCATGGTATTGTGTATAAATACTACGCCATTCAAATGTCATTTCTACACTTTTTACACTTTTCACAAGTCGTTTTACAAGGTTACCATAACATGTGAGGTGGTTAAGGTTAGATTTAGAGAAACTGTCTCGATGCTTCCCCCCCGCCTAGGGTGAGAAATACCAAATGCCCCACAAAGTGAACTGGTGTGTTGAAAATGCCTTTAAATGATACCAAGCTGATCATTTGTTACAATTATGTTTCTGGCAAAAAAAAAATAAATCAAGTTGTTTTTTTAAATGATTTTACATGATAAAAGACACATTGTGAAGTGAATAAGCAGTCAACACCACAGCTGAGCAGTTCTGCCTTGAAGCTTATAAAAGTCCCAAAACCTGGATTCAGACTTCTGGGGTTTCATATGTAACAAATCTAAAGAACCTGCAGGGTGGGGATTTCTGTATCATTACTGTTCGTAAGAATCAGTTTCCGGTTCAATATATGCATGGGTAAATTACCCCAGTATTCCAACTTGCCATTGTGGGCAATAGAGTAGTTTTATGGTGCAGAGTCACAGGTGAGCCGGAGTGCTCGAGCTGCACTAAGGACTAAAGGAGTGGGTGGAGAAAAAGGTGGGGACTTAGTAAAATGGAACATTCTAGAGGGAATTTTAAGGCATGAAGGGATTATTTTCCTGGAAAATATTTTTAAATAAAAAATGCCAAGTAAACCTAATAGGCTTAAATAGATCCAGTTAGTGTTGCTTTATACACTTTCTTCCATAGACTGCATATATACAGTCCATGATTTCTTCTCAGAACATATTGCAATTATTGATGGCTGAATTCCATTTAGTTGCATCAGTTTTAGGGTTCTGGCAGCTGGGACACTTTAGCAAAGCGGTGCTATCATTATTTTATTAATACCACTATGCTTTTCCTATTAGGACTAGTCAAGATATCTGTTGTGGTATGACAACTGAGAACTTCTGTTTGCAAAACTTAGGAAGCTGTTAATAATGATCAGCAAGATGCTTTTTTAAAAATGATTAAAATACCATTTTGAATAGCATTACTAAAGGCTGGAGTTTATTAAAACAAAAGAAATGATAAAATCAAAACAAGTTTTTTTTCCCACCTTGTGCAATAAATAAGTCAGTAATCCCAGTGTGTTTCAGGGTAATTCTTTATCCCTAATTTACCGGTGTTTGTGGCACAGAGCGTCGTCACCAATGTTAATATTCAATCAGGCTTTCGTCTTGTGAAACTCCACCACACTACGCTGACATTTTAAGCATCTTAAAAAAAATCAAAGTTCCTCCGCTGCCTTTAAAACGTGTCTTAATTTAGTCTGAATAAGAAGTTCAAATTGAATCATGAGTCACTGGGCCAACTCAACTTGAGAACACAAGTTCGATAAATTTATAATATTAAACTGAATCAGTTACACAGACGAACATTTCTTCACATTTGCTTTTTCACAGCTTTCGCAGTCAGGTCTTCATTTGACGTAAAAAATCTGCAACTTTGTTTGCAGGTCAAAAGACACAAGCCAGTTAAGATATAAATGTAAAGCAGCGGAGATTTAATTTGATACAAGCCTTCATTGTGGTTTGCATTGTTTTTACTGATGCAACACGAAGACACCATGACTTATAAAAGCATATATTAGTATATATGTAAATGAATCAAGTTTCTTGAGTTGTGTAAAGCCTGAGCAGTACTTTTTACATTTGAGCTAATGATAATTTGACTACTCTACACATATATGATGTTTTACATAGTAGGAATTTAAGCTTTAACAAATAAAACCTGAACATTGAAACTGAATTGAGTTCTTCATAAATTAATGGATGGATTTTGTTGACTTACTGTATCCGACTTTAAATACAAGAAATCAGCCACTTAATTTCCCATCATATGTTAGTTTCTAATTGCTGAATGCAAACTTACTGAATCTAAATTTAGAGAAAATTAAGAGACCTGATCTTAATGTCACCATTGGTATCTTCTCGCATCAGTTTCTTTAAATTTTATTTTACAAATCACACTGTTTGCTTAAAGAGGGACTCATGCATTTTAGAGTCATATATGCCAGCGTTTTACATCGACTGCTGCTCATCTCTGGAATAATTTGTTTGAAGTTTACCAGCTTCAAATCACAACATTAAGCAGCGCATGAGGCAGTATAAAAGAAATGTGTTTTTAAATAGCAGTTTAATCAGATTAAAAATCGTATTAAATCCATGACAGGAATTACTTTGACTGCTTTAATATGATCTTGTTATGAATTTCATTTCCCAAACTTGCAGAGGGAGCACTTAAGCACACAGAGACCCTCCCTCCCGTACTGCACAGAGAAGCCTCATTTAGCAGCTTATAAAGGAATATAGCAGGCCTGTCCCATTCCACCTGCCTGTCTGTGAAGCGAGCTGTTGTCGTTGTTGTTCTTTCTGTTGTTGTTCTAATTGCTGCTGCTGCTTCGCCTCCAGCTTCCCCGCTGAACTCAGACACCTTCTGCCTCACACTTTTCAGCAACATGCAGTTGTGATGACAAGTACTAGAGTTCCCACTCAAACTGCCTGTTCCTATAGCGCCGCACACCACTCCTCACCTCCCTCCCCCACTTTCTCCTCTCTCCCTCACTCTTTGAAGCCTCTGGGATGATGATGACACCCGGCGTAATCGGTGGATGCTCAGCTTCTGACATGACACACAATCGAGAAACCCTTCCGAACTGATCCGGGGTTCGTTGTTGCATTCAGGCGCAGTGCGTCCTCTGACAAGTGGAAAGGCCTTTCACAGGAGAATAGAGGAAGTCAGTGAGGTGGGGCCCGTGATTGACAGCCCTGTTGAGAAAGCAAAGCCAGCTCCTGTTCCTATCTGATCTCTGCTCAGCAGTTGCTCTGCTGACCTGCTTTCTCTCTCTCTCTCTCTCTCTCTCTCTCTCTCTCTCTCTCTCTCTCTCTCTTTAACTGGATCTAAGATCAGCTAATCTTCAGAGGGCTGCTAAGATTAGTTCATCTGCGTTCGAGAAGCTTTGCTTCCACGCAGATTTGGGATTGAGAGGATGTGGGACAGGGATCAAACTTAGGAGGGCTAGAAAGTACCAGTTACAGTTACCCAGTTACTGTATTTAAGTGCAGTTATTGAAGGTTTTTCATACTTCCACTCTACCACATTTTAGTGTAACGTGTTGCATTGTGATGTACTTTGCAGACAGAGTTTTTATATTCAAGACTCATAAACATAAGACAATCAGCTCTACCTTAATTAACTGCAACTTGCAAAATTAAAATGCTGCTTGCATTTCCATGCATCATTAATAATAATGCATATAAACATATCACTGAGGGGCACCATTCTGCTGCATTTTAAATACCTTTACTTTTGATTCTTTCCTTGCTGATCAGCTTTAAGTGAAACTGAGTATTTGTTGGGGAGCATTTCTGCTTTAACACACATTTAGTTTCACTTTAGAAAAGGATTTGGGTGCTTTGTCCATCTGTACTTCAGCGCAGTACGTAATTATTTACATTTGACACAGCTCTGCTACATTTCAGAGTGAAATGTTGTACGTTTACCTGCATACATCTTAGATGTGTTATACATTTTGGAAAAAACTATCCAACACTAAGACAAAAAAAACCCCAAATCAGCTCCACCTTGACTCACTACAAGATTAAATACTGCTTTTACAGATAGGTGACGAATTAAAGGAAAACCTTAAACACCTTAACTCCTACAGCGGGGGTATCTCGGGGCTCTGTTATACAATTAGTGGCATTTTACTGATGTGGTTCTGGTCCACTTGTCCCCTGAGAGGGAAGAGTCACTGCAAATCAATGCAAAGTTGTTTTGGGCGATCAGCTTTATCCACTCAAACATTTCTGTCCTGATGAGAGGGATCTGTTCCGGGATGACGGTGCCCCCATACACAGGGCACGAGTGGTTTGATGAAAATATCATGAGTCATCTGTTATGGCCTTCACAGTCATCGGATCTCAACACAGCTGAACACAGATGGGAGATTTTGGGCCTACGTGTCAGACAGCACTGCCCACTGCCATCATCAAAACAGAAAATAAGGGAATCTCCATGAGAGGAATTGTGTTTAACCTTCCAGGACAGTTCCTGAGAACACCTTAGAAAAAGTCTGTGTTGCCTTTAATGTGTCACTTGTCTGCATGTTGATGAAACAGTACAACCCAATAATGTTTTATATGACAATATAACTCTGACAGAGGCCTCTCTGCCTCTATAGTGAGTGCTTTACTTGTGATGGTTTATTTATGTTTTTGCATAACACTGATATTATTTCATTTTTAACAGGGTATTTTTCCAGTGTGATTTTAATACCGACACCGAAACCGTCAGTACTGGCTCTGGGTGGGGAGTTGTAATACCAGCTGTGTTAGAAAAAATGACTGGAGACATACCAAAAGAGGCAACGGAAGTAGGATGGGACACAGAGTGAGACCAAAAAAAAAAAAAACTCCCCCAGCAGGTTTTACCATCCACGTTCACATTCTCCCCATTCTTGCTTAGCAACAATTTTTGAATGCTGATTCCTTGACTTGTATCTAGAACAAACTGTGCCCGTATACACTCACATCCTGGGAACATAGTATTAAACAAGCCCTGTTTCTATGCCAGCCTTGTCTTTCCACCCTCTATTATATCACTCCTATGAGCCCGTCCCTTAATGCGGTGTGGATCTATTTTAAACCTGATCAGTCAGACGTGGTTTGATTTAGCACCAGACTTGTCGGCAGCATTTCTTTTTGTTGATGGCAGCACAGAGGGAAAAAAAACAAAAAACATGTTTCTACAGTTTCACCTTGACCAGTGGTGTTGACCAAAGCTCACATTTCAGTCCTCCCACCCATGCACGTAATGCATGAAGGACTAATGCACCGGCTATTTCTGATGCAGGGGCTGCGTGGGAGTCCCCCTGTTTACCAGCAGCTGAAGGGTTGAAGGAAATCAGCTATCCACCGACACTGCTGGAAACTGGCTGGTGCAACAGTTTGACTTTAAGTGTAATCTGAAAATCCTGTCAGTGCTGTACCTGGTTTATGGACTGAAGTTGTCCCGGGGGGAAATAACCGGGCCCTTTTATATTTTCTGCCAGTGTGAAAGTGCTGCTCACCCAGTAAAGAGTGCACTTTTATGACACTTTCCTCACATGTTCTATCACAACAGCTGCTTTACAAGTAGACAACAAGGATGTATTCTTTTGGAGAGAGTACTAGTTACTTCACATGCGTTTTCTGCTAATTTGGATTGTTTGAAGGGTGTTTTCTTTTTGAGCATAAGTGGATCTCCTGGTTTGTTTTCACACAGTAACCCTGAAAATGAGCTAAAGGCCAAAAGATCAAAAATTATATTAGGAAACACTGTTGTTAGGGAAGGCTGCACGGTGGGTGGTGTTTGGCACCATTAATGAGGTTAATTGGTGATTCTAAATTGTCTGAAGGTGTGGATGTGAGTGTGCTTGGTTGTCTGTCTCTAAGTGTAGCCCTGTGATAGACTGGTAACCTGTCCAGGGTGTCCCCTGCCTTCACCCTGAGTCGGTTGGGACAGGCTTCAGCCCCCCGCGACTACCTACTCAGGATTAAGTGTCTTATAAATAATGGATAGATGGATGAATGGATGGATGAATGGATGTTCTTAGGGAAAAAAGTGAAATTCACCAGACTATCTGTGTTAGTTTCTTCTATTCCTCTGCATTTCAGAGAAAAATGTTGCACTTTTTTTCAATCAGTGGCAGATTTTTGAGAGTTTTCAGATTAGAATATTACATAAAAATGTAAAAAATATTGTAGAGAATAATAATAAAGTCAGTCCATTCATAAAGATGGAGGTCCCCAGTCCTTTTGGCATGTTTTGGGGGCTCGTTGTCACATTTCAGATGCCTCTGAGTAGTTTCACCAAAAAGAGCCACCTTTCCTAACTACTCAGATGGTTCATTTACATACATTTTAATTCAGATCTGGTTAGTATATTTACATAGCTCACAAAGTTGCCCCAAGTGCTTTACAATCTGTAAAGCTTATATCCTAAGACCCTTGATAAATTCCCTTTAGAAACCTTTTAAAATGGAAAAAGGGTGAGGAGGACCAACTGAAGAGGGATCCCTCTGGCAGGAGAGTCTAATGCAATAGCTGTTGTTTGTACAGATTACACTAAAAATAGACACACTGTAAACATCTACTAATAACATAGACGTGGAAGGGCGCCATGCAACTTCCAGGAGGTACCTCTGCGGACTTTGACTCTATGTAAGCAGTCAATAACTACTCAGACGCTGGAGAGCTCGACCACGTGTTGCTTCTGTTTTCTATCTGTGAAATGCACAATAGTGGCTTTGTCATTGGTGCAACGTCGCCTCGTCCCGCCTCCGAAACGCACACAGTGGTTTGATTGGCTTCACTGCGGAGCCGAGCGGTGGGCTGATAGCCTGGCTGATGAATATTCATGACACCGGTCGGCTCGCATCGGGCCTCACCCTACGTGCCTTAGCTGTCTGGCTCATCGGAACAGAATGTGGGATGTGGTGATGTAATGTCAGCCGTTGCTTTCACCGGAAAAGCAAAACCACAGCGAAACCTGGCAGAACAGCAACGTCGCACAGTAAGTGAAGTTTTGCGATGAGACGGCTGTGCGTAAAGACGCGCGGTGAAGCACTGCGAACATTCAGCTAAAACAAAACCTACCAACCGGAGATTTGTAGTTTTTTTGTTGTTGTTGTTTTGAGAAGTGGAGTTTCCTTTCCGTGAAGTTGCCTCTGCTCGACCTGTCAACTGGAAGCCACTCCTCTGACACTAA
The DNA here is from genome assembly GCF_000690725.1 of Stegastes partitus. NCBI lineage: Eukaryota > Metazoa > Chordata > Actinopteri > Pomacentridae > Stegastes > Stegastes partitus. The sequence goes on along the minus strand of NW_007577738.1, from coordinate 219,590 downwards.
ATGCGCCAAACCTCTCCGCTCTGCTTGTGTGCTATTTCAGGTCATTTGGGTCCGGTTACACTTGGAAGAACTCGACAAACAGGTTGTGGAACCGCCTTCGGAGCCCGAAACCACCTCTATATAAAGTCGCGCCCGTCTCCACAGCACCAGAAGAACACCAACATTAACAAAAAAAAGGGGAAAACTGAAGAACCGAACCCAGCTTCCAGATTTACAAGACAGCCAATCCTCGCTGCAGCATTACGCTTCCGTAAGCCGATCAGATTAAAAGCAGCGCACTCACAGAGGAAGAACACGTCAAGAAACTGCTTTTTTTTTTTTGTTCCTGACCGGATACAACTCTCGCCAAGATGATGATGCAGCTGTCAGAAACCCCCAGCCCCCAGAAAAACAACCTCTTCAACGCCATGAATCGCTTCATCGGCGCCGTGAACAACATGGACCAGACCGTCATGGTGCCCAGCCTGCTGCGGGACGTTCCGGTGGACGAGGACAGCGAGATGAGCTCCCTGAAGTCGGACTTGGACGAGGGAGACATGTACAGCTACTACCAGCTGCTCAAGTCCATCCGCAGGGACATCGAGTGGGGGGTCCGGTGCGCCGCAGCCGACGAGAGGCGCAAGGAGAGCATGATGATCACCCGCACCAACTCTTCCGTATCCACGTCCTCCTCCGCATCATCCGAGGAGGACGAGGAGGAGGACGAGGATCTGGAGAAGCAGTTCCAGTTCCATCTGACCGGGCTTCAAGGGGTGCTGTCCAAGCTCACGCAGCAGGCCAACTGCCTCACCAAGCGCTACAAAAAGGAGATTGGGATCGGAGGATGGGGCCAGTAAACCCAGAGCGCACAAGACACTCAAAGCTCAGACTTTATATATATATATTTTTTATAACTTGAGAGGCTGAACTGACTTCTATCCATAGGCCTCGCTGCTGCTGATGTTACTACTGATGAAAGGTTTGGATGGTAGAGAAGAAGGCAGCTTTTCCTGTCTACAGGCCTGCATGGTGTTGGTCTACTCTGTGGTACTGACTGTAGATGTGCTGATCCTGAAGAAAGCATTTGTGTACTTCTTACTTGACTCCTGTCCTTTTGCACTCTACAGTGTTGTACACAGTATGCATTCCGCTCATGTGATGCACAGATGAAACATAATTTAAACCTTTATTTAATGTGTATTTATTACCTCACACTGTACATTTGAGAGCCAAATGTTATTTCAAAGTTGGAGAAGAAGTGGACTGTGTGATCTACAGGACCTGTCCTCTGAACCGCCCCTCTGAAGGGGGATGCTGACAAAAGATTGAGCGTCCTGGCTGTGATGCTGATGATGTTAGTGTGTTCAGATGGGCTGCTCTGTGTCTGATCATTGTTCCTTTCAATCTGATGTGTTTTTTTTTTTCAATTGGGCTTTTCTAAGAAGGAGGCAGATGCTTACTGTAGCTGCCCATGATCTCCTAATGTCCTACATGGTCAATGAACTGGAATCAACTGATAATTCTTCTGCGTGTAGAATAATGAGGCTTTTTCCATGAGACGCATTGTTGTTTTTGTCCTATAACCTATTTGCTGTTATCATATTATTATGTCCCATCTGTCAAGATAAGCCAGTGCTTCTCTCTGCACCTTTTACACGGTTTTTGTACTGATATTTGTTTCCAGAATAAACTTTTATATAAACTTACTCCACTTGTGTATTACTTTTGTACACGACTGCACCTAACTACAAAGCAAACAGCACAAAAACTGAAGTAACATGTTTATTTCATAGGATTATTCTTGTGCTCCTTAGTGCAGTGTTAGTACAAGGAAAACCTCACATATAACTGATCTTTTTCCTTTGATCATAAAGAGAAGCCTGTAGGTTATTATTAAATATTCATTCGGTGGTAATGTTAGTCAAAACTTATATGCTACAAATGTTTGAGTATCTTAGTTCTCAATAAACTTGAGAAATCTCAAGTTCTCAAGAGCGAATTGTCATTTATTTATTTTTATTTTTTTACAACATAGACAGATGAACTGTAAGAGGATCTAAGAATCTTAAGAGAAGCAAAGGACCAGGTTATACGGTATAAACTGACAAAATGTCAGACCGTATTAAAGCACCAGGACAGCAGCAGTAATTTAGCCGTCTTTTGTTGGAAGTGCACTCAGCTCCATTCCCCCTTGGCTTTAAAAACAGGTGTTATCTCACAAATTGAATTATTTTTGTTATAATTATTGTGCGCAATCACATTTAGGTGAGCTCTTATCAATTAGATGCTGTATAAGTGCTAATTTTATTCTTTTTTTTAACTATCACATCCGGATATTTCGTTCCAGAATTGGAATACTGTTTTTTTTTTCTTTCTTTTTTTTGCAACATTTGTGTTTGAAGTGTTTGAACTATAAAAATATACAGCTTATGACAAGTAGTATTGTCTCTATTTCCTAACAGCAGTGCCAGAGGAAACACGTCGGCTCTCCTGAGGACTAAAAAAGCAAAAGAAGCCATAAATCTGTTGACTTTATGTTCAAATATATTTGCAACCAATATACTGACAAATATTTGTCAGTGTAAACAGTAATACTGTTGTATTTGTATGTACTGTATGATTAAAAGCTACAACAAGAATAATTTAAAACACCATTAGTTGGATAGATGCAACACTGCTGTCCTAAGACACTTACAATGTTAGATGTGTTTAAGTGAAGAGGCGGATTTAAAATTACCTGCAGGTTGAGGAATGTTGTTTGTCGGTTAAATTCCAATTGACAACACCTTAAACCACTTGAACTGTGAAACAAAAAAGGGATCTGTTCATTAATACTACATGTGTTAAAGCATTTCAAATGCATCCAGAAGAACGTTTTGCTTTATATTCTGTCATTCTGCTTGTGTCACTGAAAATTTCACAGTGCAGAAGCTGCATTATAAAAACAGCAAAAATATCAGTGTGCTGTTTGGTTGCAACCAGCTTTGCATGTTTTATGCTGTAGTCATGGGAGACACTAAGTCTGCAGTGCAATCACTTGTTTGCTTTTTCAATTTCTACATTGAAGTATTTTGAAGAGAATGCAAAGGAGTGCTACGTCTGTTGTATGTGCACGTGTGTGTATGTGTCGTTTTATGTAATACATTGCCAAGAGAGGGAAAAAAAAACAAAATGACAGCTATCCTTCATTGTTTTGTGAGTAACTAACAGTGACAGGCTCAAAGGCCAGCCAATACAGCTGGAGTTTCAGTGTCACAATAGGTCAATAGAGTTCAACACACCCACTTTCCACTTTGATTCTCTCTCTGTCTGTTTTCTTTCTCTCTCTCTCTGACACACACATGCACAAAAACGTAGCACACAATGAGTCAAAATCGTGCACAACTTTTGAATGGAAAGATATAGCTGAGGGATTAAAATGCTGCCTTAGCACATTGCAACAGCAGACACCTAAGACTGACTAATAAAAGATGTAGCCAAACTGTATTTAGCCATACTTTAAAAACCCAGTATTCCTATGTACAATTTATATTTCATGTTGTACTTTGTATTTTATTTACAGCCTACAACAGCATTAAGTACACCACAGTGCACTAAAAAATCTAATGATTCAAAACTGTGTCACCTCCTGATTATTCCATTACTTCTACATTGAACAACAGGTTGTTTGCTTTAAAGTAAACTTTTGATTTACTGTAAATATACAGGCTCCACATTAGGACATAAATGGAACAAGAGTGAATACAACTTTGATTTTTTAAGGGTCAGATCTTTCGTTTTGTTCAGTACTTCGTATGTCCAACTGTATTTTTATTGACAGTCTCAATCCAAATACCAAATTTATGGAGAGATGTTCTCTCATTTTTCAAAGACAAATTTTTCTGCTGTCTGCTGAAGGCGCTGCGCTGCTCTACTTTTCTCTTTAAAATGCCCCATAGTTTTTCTATTGGATTCTAGTCAGACAACATACCATACCATTGTTTGCACTGTTTCATCTGTAGAAACTCTTGTGTCATTTTGATGGTGCGCTTTGGTTTGTTGTTGTGCTGGAATATTCCTCTTCTGCCAAGCTTCTGCACACTGGAAGTCATATTCTCAGCCAGTATTTTGGTAAACCCACACATCCCCAACACCTTTTGCACTCATGCAGCCCCGCATCAACGCACTTCCACCTCAGTGTTTCACTGGCGGGACTATGTATCCACTGTGGTAATTTACAAGTTAATGGCAAACATGCAGGACCCCATCTGAGCTGAACAAATGTATCTTGGTCTCATCTTAGCAAAGAATGTGGTCCTAATGTCAATCAGACTTCTTTTCATGTTCTCTAGCAAATCTTTCTTTTGTATTGTTGTCCTGAAAAGCAAGCAAGGATTTTAGAATTTTTTTGACATAATGAATTGCTCTTCACACTGTCTGAGCTGTCATGGACACTCAGATTTCCACTGATGACCCCTGTGGCAAGTTGAAAGATTTTGCCCATCGTGTTTTCCGAAGTGGGCTGCAAGGTGGTCGGTGGTTAGCACCGTTGCCTTGCAGCAAGAAGGTCGCTGGTTCGCATCCCAGTGAGGACACCCAGGATCTTTCTGAGTGGAGTTTACATGTTCTCCCCGTGCAGCGTGGGTTCTCTCCGGGTTCTCCGGCTTCCTCCCACAAGGTCCAAAAACATGTTGAGGTTAATGGTGATTCTAAATTGTCCATAGGTGTGAATGTGAGTGTGCTTGGTTGTCTGTCTCTAAGTGAATAGAATAGAATAGAATAGAATAGAATAGAATAGAATAGAATAGAATAGGTCTTTATTGATCCCTTCGGTGTGAACCTCAGGGAAATTGTTGCACTAGAAAAACAACACCAACACAACATCAGCAGCAGCAACAACAACAACAACAACAATATTAATATTAATAATAATAACACTGGATACAGTAACAAAATTTGCTGAAGTGCCTAAATATTGCACACAGTCCAGTGATAGAGCATGATGCTCTATCTCACCCCAATGTCCTCACTCCTCACCCCTCGCTCCCTACCTCTCCCCGCTTGCTGCTTCTCCCCCTCCCCCCGAGCTCAGAGTTGAACAGTTTGATGGCTCGGGGGACAAAGGAGTTTTTGTTCCTGTTGGTTTTGCACCTGGGGAGGAGCAGCCTGTCACTGAACTGGCTCCTCTGGGCGATGATGACAGTGTGCAGAGGGTGGCTGGCATCATCCACGATGGCCAGCAGTTTGTTCAGTGCAGCCCTGCGATAGACTGGCGACTTGTCCAGGGTGTCCCCTGCCTTTGCCCTAAGTCAGCTGGGATAGACTCCAGCCCCCCACAACCCTAGTGAGGATTAAGCGATGTATAGATGATGGATGGAGACGTTTTCCAAAGCTACACGCAGCCAGTAGTGCACTGTTTTTGGTGTCATTTTAAGAAGATGACGACTGCAGCTCTGATTCCTGACATCCTGATTACAATTGCAACTGTTTTTCAACAATTTTTAGTCAGTTACTCGTCCTCTTTCTGTCTTTGTAAAGTGTTGGATCTTTGAGTTCCTCTGACAATTCTTTTCTATGCGGAGCAATGATGCAGACATGCAGACAGACACAGCCACATAGGTCCAAAACCAGGAAGGTTCTGGTTGTTATAGGTGATTTTATAATCATGTTTATGTTATGAGGCCACCTGGAAATCACAAGTTTACTTAGTTTTGTTTCAATGATTGTGGCTATCAGTGATCACAGGTTTATTTATTTTTGTTCTACTGAATTTCTACTTTGGGGTTTGTATTTCTAATTGAATCTTTCTAAAGTTTTTGTTTTGTATTGTTCACAAGAGGACATACTCTACTTGTCATCTTGGAAATGATGGAATTATTGAGCGGTGACACCATTTTCAAATATATGGTATTTAGGTTATACAGGTGTGTACACACTTCTCTTGTAAACTATATTTGCTGCCTTGTTTCTGAGAAACTTAAAACTGACTGTTTCTTTTAAAAATGCAGATGAAGCCTGCCAAAGGGAAAAGCACTACTCAAACATCTTGAAACAGACACACCTTGAGAAGTCTTCCTTTGCTCTCATTCAAATTGTTTACAGACTGTGCAATCATTGCTGTTCACATTTAGAGCAAAGGTAACATACTTTGCTGCATGACTGTGAATGAGATAGCAGGTGTCTAAAAACATTGGATAAGATCGACCTTATCATTGGCATTTATTGCTAAAGTGTTTTGTTTTGGCTTTACTCATGTAAATTTACAACATCTGAGGTTAACCTTCAAGGTTAACTGATTTTAAATACATACAAATATCTCATTATAAGACATTCAAAATATGGAATTTGGCATGTTGTTGTTCTGAAAAATGTTACTGGGGTATGTCACGCTCTGTAAAAGTTAGTCAAGAACAACAGAGATGGATTGAGAGTTTGAAAAAGAAGTGACCAACTAAAAATCATTAAAAATCAGCATGTTTGTTGTGAATGTGACTACCAAGGCGAATGCAAAGTCCTGATAGTAAAGTACGGAGGTGGGAGTGTGATGATCTCGGGCTGCATGAGTAAACAAGTGGTGGGGAAATGACTTTCATTGATGGCACTGTGGATGGCTTTGAATATACCAAATAAAGTCTGATAAGATGACTTCTAGTCTCTAGAAGCTTAGCAGAAGAGGAATATGCTAGCATGATAACAATCCAAAGCACCCTGCCAAAATCATACAAGAGTTTCTGAAGAAGAAAAATGGGAAAACTATGTCCCGGCCAAGTATGCTGCCTGACTTGAATCCAGCAGAACACCTTTGGAGTGTTTTTACAGAGGAAAGTTAGTGTAACACAACCCTCCCCAGAAATCTAGTGTCCTCCACAACAAAGAGGATTATATAGCTGGCAAATAAAGCTGAAGATACAAAGTGCTGAAAAACACAAAAGATTTGAATTTTTGTAATGAAATGTGCACTGACTGTTGCTGCATTCATTTCCTACTCTGGGGCCTATATGTTTTAATATGGCAAGTCTAAGCTGTACACAGGGACAAATGCCATGCTGTTCAACTTGGAAGCACTGCAAGTAGTGTAAGTCGATATATTTTTGGATTATTTGACAATAAAGTGATATTGCCTATGGTTGTAGTCCTGTCTTTCCAGGCCTTCGACAGTGTTCGACTCTGGCGTCAGTGACACTTTTTGTCCCTTCGCACACACGGTAGAAACAGGAAGTGCGGAGAAAGCTACAGCAAAACAAAAACAAATTGGAGCGAAATTGTTTGAAAATTGGTTGCGACTCAAAATGGACAATGAAAATACAAAGTCACCGAGTAACGTTTCAAGCTGCGTGTTTTCTAATACAGATTCAAAGGACTATCGATGCGTAAGTAGCTAACGTCAGTGCAACTTCAGTTTGGGCTTCTTTGGCTAATTAGCTAGAGAGCTAAATAACGTTTCGCTCTCAGCTCACTCGGGGGCTTTGCTGCAGGAAGTTAATTATTTACCTGATATTTGTTTTATTGACTGGTCGATTGATTCGGTGGTGAGTGGAGCCCTGACAGCCTCGTGGTTGTTGATGCTAACGGGAGCTGCCAGGCTTTTAACACGCTTGCCTGCGTCGACTGGCCTGTTGAATAGTAACGTTGCATTGCAGCTAATTAGCGTTACGTTAGCTAACAAAATTAGCTTCACTGGATCACATGCAAGTGAAGAGCTAACTCAGCTTATGTGTGTCTGACAAGCTCACTACAGCTAACTGACCTGAACGTTGACAGCCTAGTGTCTTTTGGCTATTCTTACTCAATGAAGCCATGTTGTTATTCCTTTATGTGAAACAGGGCTTTTTCAGAGTTGAGCCTCAGCCACGGGTAAGAAAAGATCATAAAAGATAAACAAAAATAGAGTTCCCTATCTTAAAATTATACGTACCCAGGTTAGCCATTGAAAATGTAAGCTGGAATATTATAGAGAGACTAAAAATACAATCAGAACAGTGATATGAATCAGTTTTATATCATTACTTCAATACATCTTTAAAAGACATGTTGGCCTTTTTGCTCCACTAAATTTACTGAATAGCAATACTCTAAAATAGCTTTGCAGGTTTATATTTCCCCAAATCTGTGATCATTTTATAACATATGACACTTTTTACTTCTCTAAATTAATTTAATAGCAACAGTTACCACTTACTTTTAGGGTTAATATTTTCTAAAACAAAATCTGTCATTTTATAAAACAACAGTTACTTTGCAGATTCATATTTTCCTAACTACGATCTGTGATAATATTAGAAAATGCACAGCTATATAAAGAAATTCATGTTTGCAACATTCAAGTATTGCTGACATGTTGTGCATAAACAATAATGATTCAATAATATAACATTTTAGCCCTCTGTGTAATCCCCATTTTTACTTTTTACACTCTTAATTATAATAAGCTGATGTTATCACTTAAGTGAAAGTTTGAATGATGATCCTGTGTTATAATTTGCTGGGAAATGATCTGAATTACACTGATTCAGTCCAGTTTAGTGACCCTGCCACAGGTATCAACTTTGTGAAGCTTATATTGTAGAGAATGTGTCAGGGAGGTTTTGGATTTAACTAAATCATGTTTAATAAATCCAAGATCTCAGCAGCAGTTGTCCACTCCTGTAGATTCCTCCTGTTTAATATCAGGAGGATTTGCTCCCTCCTCAACAGGGAGATGACTCAGGGGCTCATCTCCTGTTTCCACTCCCGCAGCTCCTCTCTGTGCCACCAGCTCTCTGCAGCTAATAAAAAATACTGATGCATATTTGGTGTTTAACCTTCTCAAATTGCACCTCTCCAATTCTGTGCCCCAAATGCCCCCCATGTTTTTCCTTGTGTCCAGATTAAGACTCTGGTGCTCTTATCTCTAAGCCAAAGCCAAACCGGACACTCTGGCAGCTTCCCTGTCACTTGTCTTCGCTGCTCTGGCCCGTCAGTAGAGAAATTAAGTCCTTACTGTGTTTGGCACAGTTGAGTCACTTCCTGTTTTACGCAACAGACTTAAAGCCCATCTGTTTAAACTACATCGATTAACCCAATGCTGACATCTACGTCAAACATGAAAACTCTCAGCAATTCCTAGAATGTAGATTATTAAATACGTCGCATAGGTTAAAACCATGTGTTTGCATGTTATGCTTGATTGCACTGAGCTGTTGTTTAAGTTGTTCTGTCCACAACAACAGCAGCCCTTTTCAACACAGTGCAGCCAAATGCAGGAACAGAAACCCTCGACTAAAAGCTTGTTGAACGAACAGCTCTCTGCAAAACTGAACTTGAACTAGATTGCACTGAATTTCCAGGTGCTTGTGGTATCCACACCCTGTCGATTTGCATAAAGGTTGATGAATAAACCTTTCAATACCTGCCCTACCTCCATAATAACATAGTTAGCAAATACCCGACTTGGATCCGTTATAGCTTGTTGCTAAATCAAGTTTGACATACGTTGGGTATGTAAGAGTCCAGAGACTGAATCAACACCGTCTCTGGTGCAGTAAACGTGTTAACGCGAGTAGATGTGGTTTTACGTGCCAGCAGCATCAGGCTCCAGGTAATCATTGGTTGTCCCGGCTGAGCTATATAAATGGAGGAATGCTGCAGTAATGCTGTCCTGCCTGGAGCCCAGATCTCATATTTACTGACAAGTAATCGCTCATAACTGCCAGCAATTGATCACAATGTACTATACATAGTGTGACAAACAAAAAGATGACCCACATTGACTAATGCAGCTAACCTAGTTTGAGTTTTGTATCAACCTGAGAAGGCAAAAATATTCATATATTCGTTTATTTTCTGCAGTCTCCCATATTGTTTACGGCTGTGGACCTAATATTCATGAATTAGGTGTTTGCATGTGTTTATAGTGAAAACAAACAAGCTAATGCATCTGAATTCTGACATGCCTGCCAACATCCTTTTATTTGCGAGTCGAGCAACACTTGTCAGAGATTAAAGTATTGATTCATCATTCGTGTTCATTAATCCAGAATTATGTTTCCATAAAAATATTTATTTGCAGGTTGGTTGTCAGCTCGGCCTCCTGGTGTTATTTGGAATTTTGTATTAGGATATTTTAACCCTGCTAATCACCTTAGTAAATTCAGTTATATGATTAGTAAATTAACTGATTAGTCAATCAACTGAAAATTAATCAGCAATATTATATTTTGTTAATTGATTAGTCATGCAAAAATACCAAACGTTTCCTGTTTCCAGCTTCCTAATTGTGAGGATTTGTTGCTTGTCTTTTGCTTATAAAGTAAAAAAAAAACAACAACCAAAAGACATATTTTTAGGGTTGAAGAGTTGCTCAGACTAAATTGTTTTCAACTTTACTGTTTTAAAATACCATTTCAGTTTTGACAAAGTTATCGTTGTCACAGATAACACTAGGTTACAAAAAATACTTTTTTGAAGGTGTCTAGGATTTTTTAGCTGATTTAGGACATTTTTGCAACGTTGAATCCAAAAATGACATCGGCTTTTCTGTATCAGGTCAGGTTTTTATGCCAACTCGATTTTTAAAAATCGATTTTACAACTAAATCGATTACATTTTTTGACAATAGCGATTGATTTATTTTAGTATTTCTCATATGAAATCAGATTTTAGAGGGGAAAAAAACATTTTCTAATCCTTTTCATTAGCTAAATGATCCAAAAGTTGATGAGCGTAAACATCTGTAAAGGTAAATACAAGTAAATTGCATGTTTCATCAAATCAAAATTTTGACCTCATTGAGCAAAACCAATGTAATATTTGGATTCAGCACATTGCAATTGTCCAAAATCAGCTCAAAAAACTTTGACACCAAAATGGGTGTAGACCAGTGTAATTGGTAGAACAATCGATAGTAAACAACTGCACCTTTTTCATTTCACTCATTCCAGGTCAGCTCTCAGATCTGTGATAAAATAAGGCTGTTCCGACACAAAGTTCATGACTCATCCTTTCTTGGTATTTAGAATCTGAAACCATGATAGCGCGGTATATTCACATGAGCAGATGTTTGTGTGACCTGCATTTCACGAGGAGAAAATCCTATCCCAAAACTGGCATGCCCAACTTCCCAAAAACCAAGATCATTCATGCACTATTTATGAAGCGATTTGAAACAAAGTGCGTAGTCTGAGCCTTTTTAACATTCCTGCAATGCCACGCTGGGAGCCATCATTCAAATGTAATTAAAACAGTAATAAACAGGTAAAAAGCCTCAGAGAAAAAAATGTCTGCAGAATATGCCTCTTAGTAAATTTTCTGTCTGCATCTTGAAATCTTACACTCCAGCAAAAACTAATTTTTGTATGAAATCTGAAACACACTCCCAAACACTGAAAGAACATTGAAGAATTTCTTGTGTTTTTTTTTTTTTTTCCAAAAGATGGTTCCGCTTTCTATGTAGGGCAAAACATGACGCAACACTGTTTTTTCAGAAGTGATTATAGGTTATCGGACTGATCGGAGGCAGTCCTTGTTGTTTTGACTGTTCCGCGACACTTGTGTAGGATGTGTGCGAGAGGCCACATAGTTATGTTGCACATCTGATTGTGTGGACATGCCCCTCGCTATTTTGCATGCAAGACTGCTGCTGGCCCATTCATTTTCCCCGAAGCTCGCAGGACTGACTCACACATTTCTCATTCTCATCATTCCGTAGTTCTTTTGCTTTCTTTTCTTCTATCTCTCTTCGTTCTCTGACATGAGTTTCTGGTTTTTTAACGAAGTATAGCGAGTGTCACTGTTAATGCATGTGCCTATATCTTCAGTTAATTTCACTCAGCTGCCATTTAACAGCCCTCTGAGTTTACAGCATGTTAAAAATGGGTTGAATACATGTGGATGTGACATTCATAAATACCGTCGATGTCTTAGGTGTCAGTACACTGCCGGTGTTTATGCTTAGATTACCTGAAGTGTATGCAAATTGCAAAATTGCAAATTTTGTCGTCCTTCTTTTCCTCGACTTGCACACATGTTTGCATATATATACACAAACACACAGAAAACACCCTTGAACACATGGCAGTCTTGTCAACCCGGTAGTTTCTAAACTTATGATTATAATGATGGCAGTACAGGATTTTGGACTGCACTCCTCAACGTATTTCCACACTGCTTTACTTACAACAAATACAATACAAAGAGCCTGCATGAGACAGTTAACCACTTTAATATGTTGTTCTTATGATTAGTGGTTATGAGCCATGGAATAATGCACTGTTTCTAATTCACAGGTGGTGATTTTAACAGTAAAACGAGCCACGGGAACCTTCTCCTTAGTAGGATGGTGAATATTTCTTTGAATTATATCTCTCTCAAATATGTTTTCTTTTATCGTGAACTCTTGAATATTTTTTTGCCATAAACTGTTGATCATAGCTAAATATGATTTAGGGATATACAAATTTGCAGTACTGTGCAAAAAAAATAAAAAATTCAGGCACTAGAACTAAAGTAAGCTTTCAAAACCAATGCCATGATTAGTTTTTTTATCAGTTAGCATCATACAAAAGTGAAATAAACAGAAAGGAACATTCTCTGTAGAGATGATCAGTCTTTTTCTCTGAAACAATAATTCCCAGAGGTGCATTCAAGCACGCTTTCCAGGTACTGTAGGTTGCTTGTTTCTAGCATCTTGGACAACTTGCCACAGCTTCTCTATGGATTTAAGCTCTCTTAATGTAATTCCAGACTGACGCGTTAATTTCGAGATATGTGGTGTGTTCAAAACATCCTGTAAATTAAAGGTTTGAACTAACTAATCTAGTAAGACAAATTCTTAAAAATAAAGGGTGTCAGACTATCGAAAGAGTCATTTGCTCATCATTTTAACTTAAAAAGTAGCTCCTCAGTGTGCGTGAAGTGGGAAGAATTCCAACACCTGCTCACAATTACGTAGCTGCTGCAGAAATGCATCTTGTTGAGCCGATGTTTTGGAAAAATACAACGATAAATAACTTTCAAAAGCGCATTCTGACGGCAGCCTCCTAATAAGGATTCAGCCGACGTATCAAACAAATCCCGTAACGCTGGAGACGGTACTTTTAAAAAATTCTGTTTCCCTTGGACAACAAATAAAACACTGTTTGCAGTGCTCATGATTTCAGCTTCGGCAGAATTATTCATCAAACCAAAAATTCAACCTTCAGATCCCAGTTTGTTTGACAGTTCATTAAGAGCACGTTGAATTACCACCAACTGCACTGAATAGAAAAATAAAGTTCATTTCATGGCCAACCCTGAATATGTGGTAGAATCAGCGCTGTGTGTAAATCTTTTGCGTCAAAAATAAAAATATGCGAAAATATTGCGCGTCAGTAGTATGAGATGATAAATAATATGATGAGTCTCTCTGATGATATTATGTTATTGATAAAAATCTAAACGCTTCAAGTGTCTGAAACCTTTTCACAGTGATGCATATTGGGCTTTGTTTTGCCTGTAATTGGATATGCATGAATATATAAGTCTAACTGGTACACGGAATAGCATCAAGACAACTTTGGTGATGTTTTCCACAATCAATATTATAATAGATGTCATTGCAGGTGGATCAGTTCAATATAACAGGAACACAGTATTCAATATATATATATTTGGCAGCTGTGGCTCAAGTGGTAGAGCGGGTTGTCCTCTGATCGCAAGGTTCGATCCCACGCCCCTCCACAGGCAAAGTGTCCATAGGCAAGACACTGAACCTGAAGTTGCTCCTGATGGCAGCTCTGTCGCCATTGGTGTATGAATGTGTGTGTGTGGATGGATGAATAAGAAACACATTGTACAGCGCTGTGGATAAAAGCGCAATATAAGTGCAGACCATTTACCATTTAAATACTATATTTATAAGACTTTCAGATGTTGTTAGGCTGTGTCAAAGGGATGTTGATTGACTGATCAACTTGGTCACACTCTGCATGTCAGATTTTTTTTTGTCAAATGCTGTAACTGTGGTTTATGCTGCTTGTAAAATGTATTTCTGGATAGAAGAAAGTGTTTTGAATAGACGTGAGCGCAACAATAGTCCTGGTGATTTACATTGAAAATATTACTGAAATGGAATGATTTGCATTTCTGAAGTTCATTTCAGGAAACATTGACTGCTGGAGAGCACATCAGTTTAACAGGAAAATAATTTTGGAAGTGTGACATATCAAAGTTTTAATTGTCAGTTATGTGTTTTAGAGCTGGCATCTGGTAGGTATTAGATAAACTGCGTTGACTTTTACTACATTTAGCCAAGGTTGTGCTCTTTTGGCAGGGATTCAGTCCTTTAACTGTTTCTAAGTGGGTCTTTATGTAGTTCTTTTTCTGTAAAAAAAAAAAACCCAAACCATGCAGGTTTCATTAATTTCAGCCGAAACAAGCTTTCATGGGCTGTGATATTACAACAAGCTAAAGAATATCCGCACTTAGAGTACAGTTAGTGTACAAGAGAGCCTGCAGGGATCTGTGTTGGAGTTGTAATGATATATCGAGCAGTAATTGGCCTGCAGTACTCAAATTGTTGGCCCTTCCAATTAGCAAATCACGCCTTTCTTTCTCTTCTCCCTCCTCAGCGTTTTCATGCTGTTTGTGATCTGGCTGCTCCGACGGTATCACTCCTTGGCTCAGGTAAATTTGTACTACAAAGTACAGTTTTGACACTTCTTTTCGTTTTTCTGTTTTGCTTCATTACCGGAAATATGCTCAATTAGTCATGGCAAATCTTGGCATAATTGAACCCAATTAAATTGCACAGATTAACGAATTGTGGAGTTAATTGACTTATGGTCATTTTGTGATAGCGGCTGCCGTCTTGTACTTTTTCTCCGCTCCAAATGAAGGGCTCTAAATAAATATTAAATGCACTGAATATAAATGAAATAATCTTAGTTCCTCGACTTCTTTTACACAAAAGGATTTCAATTTTCTACAGTACACCAGTGTTTCTTTATGGTGCGCCGCTTGTGGGTGTTTTCGTGTTTTGGAAGCCAGTCCAGCAGGTCTGCCAGGTTCAGCAGCGCTTCACGTTATCCTCCTAATCTGAAGTAAATGACAGCTTAACGTGGGGCTCTGATGGATCCTATTACCTCTGGACCGGGTTGCAGAGAGCGACCTCACGTCCGCCTCGTCTTCCTCCCCCTCCTCTTCTGCCTCCCCCTCCTCTTACACCACGTAAACCCTCTCCTTACGTCCATCCACTCACAAAGGTTATCTGTCAGTCAATAGTCTTTAGTGCTCTCAAGGCCCTGCTGCGCTCTTTTTCTGTCTCCGCCTCCCCCTCCTCGTCTTCCTCATCCCCCTCGTCCTCTGTAGCCTTGGCAGGGTCATTGCTGGACACAAATTGATACAGAGTTGTGTGTGTGTTTGTGTGCGCAGCCACATTGTGTTACCACCTCTCTAGGCAAAGTTTGACTAAGACCAACATCTGCTGTGCATCAAACCTCCCCCATCAGGATTCTGTAGCGTACAGATTATTGATTCATTTCATAAATAATACAATAAGTTGAGTCTATATAGAGCGAAAATAAGGAGACTCTCCTCTGTGATATTTTCACAGAGTTGTCACCAGGGATGGCGTATGCCAAGCTGTCAGCCACATCAGTGATCATTTCAGCTATAATTTGCCCTTCTCGCTAAGTGAATATAAATGCACTGCCGTTTTTACTGGCGATGTTCAGTTAGAGACTCCTTCTTAATGTCTTTTTATTAATTTTCACTGTACAGAAGATGATTCTGAGCCTGACTGTAGCTGCCTTCTTCGACAGCATGGCGTATGTCATGGTGAGTTACTTTTTGTCTGTTTCACTAAACTCACACAATGGCTTTTTTTTGGCGGGGTTGTAAAAAAAAAAAAATAATGTTTTTCTGTGCTGCTCTTCTTTCGCTCTCCAGGGTGAGAGCCATCCAGAGGGATCGCTTTGTAAATTCCAAGCCTGGTGGCTAACATATTTTGGTAAGAAAAAACTTAATTAACCAGTCTCTGGCACAGTTTACACAATGGAGATGAGTAAGCAGCAAACAGAGATCCATCTGATGGAGAGCTCATTTATTAAAAAATAGTTTATCTTTTTGTTTTTGGCTTGAGAGCTAAATGTGCATGGCATGGAAGGACTTAATTCCAGAAGAGGTATAAGCTAGAAAGTGAGTTTTTAAATGATAAAGGGATTTAATTAAGTCACTACTGTGTTTGTTTAAATGGCTATCAACACCCTGCAGGTGTATATTGGAAAGGACATTGGTGTTGATGATTAGTGCAGCTGTTAAAACTTTGTTTTCTCACCATATCGTGCTGTATTGTTGTATACACTCCTGATCAAAATCAAAAACTGCATGAATTTTCATTTTGCACTGTTGGATCTTAGGAAGGTTCTAAGTAGAGCATCAAAATGCAAAAAGAAGAAATGGGAACAAGAGACCAAAAGTTGTGAGTCGGCAATTTATTGAAAACAATAATTTAACTCCAATAGGCTGTTCATCAGCTGATCAAAAGTTTAAGACCACAGCCTTTAAAAGCCAAAATCTGTGCAAAAATTTGGATTCCATGTCATTTCCTGTCAAGTAATCACACTGTGAAGATCTCTTGATGACAAAGGCAAAAAAGCTCACCGTCTTTGAACGTGGTAGGGTTGTTGAGCTGCATAAATAAGGCCTCTCACAACGTGCCATCGCTGCTGAGATTGGATGGAGTAAGACAGTCATTTTGCATTTCTTAAAAGATCCTCAGGGTTATGGAACAAACAAAAATCAAGTGGTAGACCCAAGAAAATCTCACCAGCGCTGAGCCGGAGGATCCCAATGACTGTCTGTCAAGACACAGGACGATCCTCGTCCCCAATTGAGGCCAATACTTGTTCTGACTGCAGCCCAATAACCATCAGACGGCATCTGCGAAGGAAGGGCTTCAAAAACAAGAAATGTCTTCAAAGGCCACGTCTTCTTCAATGCCACAAAACTGCCCGTTTGGACTTTGCAAGGGAGCACTAAACGTGGGACATTCAAAGGTGGAAGAAAGGTTTATTCTCTGACGAGAAAAAATGTAACCTTGATGGTCCTGATGGCTTCCAACGTTACTGGCATGACAAGGAGATGCCACCTGAGATGTTTTCTACGCGGCACAGTGGAGGGGCCGCCATCATGATCTGGGGTGCTTTTTCCTTCAATCGAACAATGGAGCTCCAGGTTGTGCAGGGGTGTCAAATAGGAGCTGGCTATGTGGAGATTTTGGGGCATCCCTCATGACTGACGGCCCTCGTCTGTGTGGTAACGACTGGGTTTTTCAGCAGGACAACGTTCCAATTCACAATGCCCGTCTGACCTTTTCCCAGGAGAATATCATCACTCTTTTGGACCATCCTGCGTGTTCCCCTGGTCTTAATCCAATTGAGAACATTTGGGGATGGATGGCAAGGGAAGTTTACAAAAATGGACATCACTTCCAGACAGTGGAAGCCCTTCGTGAAGCCATCTTCACCACTTGGAGCAACATTCCCACCAGCCTTTTGGAAACACTTGCATCAAGCATGCCAAAATGAATTTTTGAAGTGGTCAACAATAATGGTGGAGCTACTCATTCCTGAGTCAGTTTTTGACAATTTAATTTCTGTTTTAGGAGGTTTTTGGTTTTTTTTTTTTTTGAGCTGTGGTATTAAACTTTTGATCAGCTGATGAACAGCCAATCAGAGTTAAATTATTGTTTTCAATAAATTGCCGACTCACAACTTTTGGTCTCTTGTTCCCATTTCTTCTTTTTGCATTTTGAAGCTCTACTTAGAACCTTCCTAAGATCCAACAGTGCAAAATGCAAATTCATGCAGTTTTTTTTAACTGGTCTTAAGATTTTGATCAGGAGTGTACATGGATATATGTTTTCTGTTGCATTCAAGAGTGAATTTGTTGGTTATTTACCTTATAAAGCAGCGGGTGCTATCCCTGAATTCTCAAAAAAAACAAAAAAAAAACGGTGGAGGATATTTGTTGATTATGTTGTGGATCAGCTTGTCATCTTTTATACATATTCACACACCCATACTGAGAATACCACACCTCCTACAAGTGATGTAACAGTTAAGTCAATGACTGTGCTGTGTGGTTTTGGTGTATTGCAACCTTTTCACTACACCACCCTCAAACCTCAGCGTTTCATCACCTTCCCCCTGTATGAGGAGATGATTTCCCTCCTATGACAGTGCAGGATTCCACCATTTAATTTGGCGTAATCAGGCACACGGGTTTCCAAATTGGTGGGAAGTGGACCGATTTTTGCAATTCAGACAGCCAAGGCAGAATTGCTTTTACGCTAAGAATGTTGGTTTTATTTGCATCGCTCGCATTTGTCGCAATTAAAGCTCTTTTAGCCTTAATTAGCGTAAGGATTCTTAGTTAGGACTGGCTGCTAATACGACACTTCACCAGGCTTGTTTTATTGGTCTCGCTGGCAGACACACACCTGCGCACGCACTCACACACACACACAC
>NW_007577738.1:181607-200416 GCF_000690725.1 Stegastes partitus | reverse complement strand
CCACCACCACCACCACCTCCCTCCTTCCTCTCCAGCCCCCCACGCCTGTGTTATCTCCCTCTGCTTTTCCACAGTTCATCATTATCTCTCTTTGAGCTCCCACCTCTCATCCATCACCCTAAGCTACAGGTTTCCCTCATATTACTGCAGAATGGGCCTTCATTTATCAAAGTGGAACACATGCACGCACGCACACTCTGGTGCATACGAGTGCGTTTGGACGCACATTCGCAGGTGCGTGCCGTGTGGCAGCGAGCTGTGGTATAATTTGACCTTGGTGTTGTTCTCTGTGTGTCTGCGTGTGCGTGTTTGCCTCTGCAGACTGGAGTGCCTTGGCCTGGGTTTGCCTCATCACACTGAACCTGTACCTCAACCTGGTCAGAGAAATAAGCACCAACAGATATGAGATGTAAGTAGAGAACTTGAAATAAAAATTGTTGTAATTTCTGCAATATTTGTGTTTTTAAATGTCATTTTGTGCAACTGTAAAATGCACATCTTTTGAATTCATAGTGACAGAAAAGCAACAAATCCTCACATTGCAAAAAGGTGGAAGCTGAGAATTCAATTTGCTTCTGCTTTAAAAATGACTTATATACCTACCTATTAATTAACCATTCAATTATTGCAACTCTAAATGAACCGCACGTCCCACGTGCATACAAACAGGTTGTCCTTCCTTTACGCGTCCGCCTCTACGTCTGCCTTTGAATGTATATTTCCATGCGTGTGTGCATGTGTTTGGTGTGCCAGAGCATGTGTCTCCCCGCGGAGCATTGACAGGCCCCTCCTCCCCTTTCTCTGTTCCAGCCAGCCGACACTCTAATTGAAAAGGGAGTGAGTGTCAGCCGTTAAGTGTGCATTTGTGTGTGCGTGCGTGCGTTGCACACCCCTCTTCACGCTTTGTGGCTCCGTGTTTCCGTCGCTCAAACTCCCATGAGCGCTTTCCACAGCACAAGTGTGAATTTGTGTGTGTGTGTGTGTGTGTAATATTTTTGCATTTTCTACGCCTAGTGCAAAGCTTTGTGACACAATCTGAAAAAAATGTATGCACTCTGTGGGCCGGTGGGGGGGAGACAGATACGAGGCATCTCCGCTTGCTGCGTCAAGTCAAGTTGTTCATGGTTGTGTCTTGTCGGGGTGTTTCGGTGGGCGCAGACCGTTCCCACCCCTTTCTGTGCGTGAGAGGTTGCGCCATTAAGGGAGGTGCACCACCCCCTCGTGGGAGTTTTCCTGCATTGATTAGCGATAAGCCGGACGATATAATAGCGGCATAACTCATATGTGGACAGCTTTATGTGCGCGGGGAAGCGGGCAGACTAGGAGGCCAAAATCAGCCCGCTCCAAGAGCCTTATCAGCTGCACACCTCTTCTACGTCCAGAGGGAGTGCAATGGGAGGAAGATATGTCTGTGTTTTCGTGCCTCGTCACACATGATGCGAGGGAGGAAAAAGAAAAAAAAAATCGCAGCGCTTTAATAGGTCAGAGCGAAGCAGAGACGAGGTGTCAGTGGGGCTGTCATGTGTTGACTGTGCATAGATAAGCTTATGTGTTTAGGCAGGCGGGTATGTGGCTTTGCATGCATGCACAATTACCCCTCGGCCTCCTAACCCAACGTCCCACCCTCACACACACACACACACACACACACACACACACACACACACACACAGAGCGACGGCACAGCGTGATGGTTTATGAATGAACAAATCGCCAGAGGAAATGCAGAACGGGAGGCTGGATGATCTAAGAATGATTGAAGTGGATGCAAGAGAGGATGTGAAGTGCACGTGTGTGTGTGTGTGTATGTGTGCGCGTGCATGTTTGTGAGTATTTGAATCCAGGCAAAGTGAATCTGTTGTTCGTTGAGGGAGGAGGGAGAGAAAGTGATGAAGCTGAAGACGGAGAGAGAGAGAAGAAGAAGAAGGGGGGGAGATATAAAGAAGCGATGTGAGAAACGAGATTGAGCCTCGAGAGAGTATTTCTATACGAGCTCGTGTGTGTGTCTGCACGTGTGCGGGTGTGCGTGCAGGTGTGTGAAATGCAGAGCACATAGCGGTCCTGCTGTGCCTCATTAAGCCCATGTTGCGCGCAGCTCCGGACCTCGTCATCTCCCTCTCAGAGCACTGCGAGCGTGCGGTGTGCGTGTGTGCTGCTGCTGCTGCTGCTGCTGCGGCGGCGGCGGCGGCGCGAGTTGCCGGCGTAAATGTGTGTTTTGTGGGTCTGTGAGCTCTCGACATTGATTTCCTGACAAACCCCCCGTGCACCAATCGGCACGCCACCGACTGGAAGCACTGATTTCACCATTTGTATCTCTCCTCCCTCCACCGCGCACACTTTCTCTCTCCCTCTCTCTTTGTCTCTTTCTCACGCGCTTTCCTCCTCTGCTCTTGCGCTCGCTCACTTGCTCGATCGCTCTCTCTCTCTCTCTCTCTCTCTCTCTCTCTCTCTTTCTCTCTCATTTTCAGCGCTTTCTCTTCCCTTTCTTTTCCCTTCTCTCTTTCTCTCACGCTTCCCCTCGTGTTTCGATCTAAACACGAACTCTCTCTGGATCCATGCGTTTAGTATGCCTCTCTCCCACCTGCTACTCTGTTCCGGCGGCCGTCTCTTTCTCCCCACGGGCTCTCGCTGCTGTCCGTCAGAGGGAGGTCAGGGGAGGGTGGTTGTACAGTGTGATCCCGGTGAAATGGAGTGACAAAGTGTGTGCGTGCGAGTGTGTGTGTGGCACGCAAGTCGAGTGGGATTGAGTGTGTGTCAGCCGTGTCACCACTGCTCGATTGACCGTACTTGGAACAAGTCAGGGCAGGACTTCCACTCTATTGACCAGGCGACGCTGTACGCTCTATAAAGTATCGACTCCCACACAGACGCCCAAGACACCGGAGCACACACCTCATCTGTCTGACACACACACACACACACACACACACATCTTAGAAGGCTATGATCAGCGATAGCCTGTGTGAGCCTCTCCAGCCATCCTAACCTTCTCCCTTTTAAAAGCGCTCCATCTTTGCAGTTCAAAATCATAGCCAGCTTTGGCCTCAAATGCAGCTTTCACCGCTGAGCGAGAATCCGCATCCTGTTTGTGGTTTTGATGCAGACGTTTCCTCTGAAAATCATCCTTTCCCCAACAGTTAGGGTAATTATGGTTTATATTACCATGAGTAATTGGTTGTCTAGCTGTATAGACATTTGTCTGCACCTGAAAAATGACCCGATGCTAGTGCCAACAAAGGGATGAAGTGAAGAAGAAAAGAATTGATTTATTTATAGGGGTTTTTTTCTTTTTTTTTCTCAGGGGCAGCGCTGCCTGCTCTCTGCGCTTATAATGAAATAAATGTCTGCCTTTTATCAGGTTGTACCATCTGATGGCGTGGGGGGTGCCTTTGGTCATGGCCTCTTTGCCGCTGCTCAAGGGTTACTATGGCGAAGCAGGAGCCTGGTGGTGAGTTAAAAACCAAACCGTCCGGATACAGTGTCACTTTTTTTTGGTTTGTTTTGTCAGCTCGTGGCTATTTTCTGTTAAATGCCTTTTCTTTCTAAGAAGGCCACAGCACTGGCCTCATTCTAGCTCTAGACAGGCTCGCACCTTCATAAGAGTTTATGTGATAAAAAATTGGCAATTATCAGCACATCAGATCACAGTAAAAAAAACGCCTCCTCACCACTCTCCGCTTCTCCTAGTGAACAGAAGAATGTATTTGTTTGCTTGGTAGTTAAAGGGGTGAGGAAAAGGGGAAGAGGCCGAGGAGAGGAGGCGGTGGAATGAGAATTGGGACAGAGCCTTAATCTCCGGGCTCGGCTCTCTCTTTCCACTCTCGGCTTATTAATAGCTACAGCTGCACAGCTTTTCCCCTCCGCAGTCACACAAGTCTCTCTTCCGCTCACGCTCTCCCTTTTCCTTTGTAACCCCCTCATCTCTCTCTCTCTCTGTCTCTCTCTCTCTTTCTCTCTCTCTCTCTTCCCCCAGCTGGATCACAGACAATCACGTAGCCTGGAGATTTGGGATGTAAGTAGACCCTTTCAGCGCCGCCATCAAAGCTTCCCTCACTGGGGGAGACGGGGGAGGAGGGAGGGAGGGAGGAGGGCTGTCTCTGCGGGGAAATGTGAAGGGTTGCATGTCAGGGGAGCCTGCGGGGTTTTTTCCCTCTTGGTGCAAGGCCAAGGAGTGAGTGTGTGTGTCTGTCTGTGCGCGTGTGTGCGTGTGTGTGTGTGTGTGTGTGCGCGTGCATCAGTGCCTGTGTCTGCCTCTGCCTTGTCAGATTTAGGGGAGTTGCTACTCTGTGTATTTAAGTGTTTAGGACGGCTATGAAGGATTATGCCTGTCGACTGCTTTCTGCAACTGGCCCTAAGTCTGCAAGGGCTCTGCCAATCCCCTGGTGCAGACGCTTAAACACACACACACACGCACACATGCGCACATCCACACAACAACACATCGCTATGAGCCAAGGTAATCGTGTTGCTGCTCGCAGCATCAGCAGGGAATCAATCTTTTTAAACAAATAAGCACACACACACACACACACACACACACAAACTCACACACACATATATAGAACAACACATAGCTATCAGCTGCGCTAAACGAGCTTGTGTCTCTTTTATCAGTGCTCCTCTGCTCCCCGGCTCTTTCTAGTTTTCCATGCTGTCGTGGCCCAGGGGGACGAGCCGCTCAGAGGATCAGGGAATCTTCATTAGCTCTAATTACATCAAACCAGACGAGAGATTAGAGGCCAAGGCAGCACCCGTCAAGGAAAAAAAAACCACATACGCAGTCGGCTGACAGCTTGTAGGAGGGCAAAGGTTGCGGTATTAAAGGTGAAAAGTGGAAAAGGTGGGAGGGGAGACATACGTGGTACAGTTAGAGAGACAGGGAATTACTCAGCAGGGGAAGGAAAGAGGGGCGGCATAGCGGGACGGGAAGGAGAGGGGAGTCGGAGAAATAGATTGTCCTCGTCTCTGCCCACGCCTCGTAGTGTGTCTTCATCAGAGTTCAGCGAAGCGCGGAGACAGAACAGAGGAGGCAGGGGAGGTTCGGAGGAGGAGGAGGTGGAGGGTGTGAAAGGGGATGAAAGAGGAAGGAGAATGAAAAGCAGAGGACAGCGCCGCGAGATGAAGGTGCAGAGTTTCAGGGGTTGAGTCAGCAATTGGAAGCGCTCGAGCATAGCTGAGTCACCGCTCTTAGAGGTCCCCATCGGTGTGCATCATGGGCCCCAGTCAGACATACCGCTCAAGTACAACTGCGGAAATGACATTCGCAAATGAAAGCATATAATTACCGGGACATTTTAGCCACATCGCTGTAGGGATAGCAATGCAATCAGTCTACCACTTTGGTCCCAGATTGAAATCTCTCAGTATTTGCTCAGTAAATTTGCAGAAAATTTAGCAAAGGCTTTCATTGTACCCAGAGGATGAATCCTTAAAACTTTGGTGATCCCCTGCCTTTTCCTCTAACACCACTGTGAGGTTGACATTTGTTGCTTTCACTGAATTGTGTTGACATCTTTAGGAGTAATAAAATTTGTAGACATTCACGTCCCCCTCAGGATGAGTTGTAGTAATTCTGGTGAACTTTCAACTTTTCACCCAGTCCCATCTTGAGATCAAAATTTCAGTTTGTCACGAATGATGAACAAGTAAATAGTGAATATTAGCGTGCCAGCTGTCTAAACTGACTTTGCAAAAATCATACCTGTTAAACCTCAGTATTTTTTATACGTTTACATGTTGGCAATAGCCTTTTATTCAAAGCCCTGTTCTGCAAAAGAGCAACCTAACAGAGCTGCTAGCGAGGCTATAGGTTCTTGTTTCGTATGTACATTTACATTAGTTCATCTACTGAGACACCAGCCTCACCTGCACACCCTGCCTTTCCTTCCTGTTTCTGTGTCTCTGCCTCTCTTTCTGTCTCTCCGGTTGTCCCTCCCTGTGTAAGTGGTTGAGCAGGTAGATCGTGATCTTTCACTCTGCGGTAGGATCTTGTGGGTCAAAGTTAACGGCTGTAAGCCGAGCACTACCCCGCATAGACGTGTGGCTCTCAAGCTCTCATCTTCTACCAAGCACTTCAATTAAGGCTTCTTTCATCCGGGCCTCATTCTTCACTTCAGAGCGGTGCTGGAGGGAAGGCCAGGCTAAGGCCGAGTGATTGAATTTGTGCACGTCTGTGATGATCTTTCTTTCTGTCACTTTCAAGCTACCCTCTCTTGCTCACTGTTGTCCTCTCAAAACCCCTCTCTGGTTATCGGGATTTCTGTCTGTCGTTCCCTAGCCGATCTATTTGGTACAGCCTATTTCTACTGTTTCTTTCATTCCAATCATGACCCGATCCCTATCCCTGTCTTTTAATCACCCGGAGCTTCTTTCTTATTTCTGCTCTTACTGGTCCTAAGCCACAATCGGCCGTCATCCATCCACCTTTGCATCCTCACCTCTATTCATCTCCTCACTTTTATCATCGTCTGCCCACTCCGAATCTTCTCTCTCTCTCTCTCTTTCTCTGTGCTTCTATTTCAGCCTCTCTCTTTCTCCCTCTCGCTCTCTCTCCGGGTAGTGCTCAGCTGTAGAGCACAGCGGACTCTAATGGCAGATCATTATCATGCTAATTAGAGCACTTTGTAGCTGCCGCCCGTCATTCTCTCCTCCTCACAGCCCCCCACACTATCGTTAAAAAGGCCACCCCCTCCTTTCCCCTCTCCACCAACCCGCCCACCCCCCGGCTCGTCTTTCCATCATTAACGGGACGTGCGCTGGCGTAATTGGACGCTGTTTATTCCGGAGAGCGGGTTATTAAATCACACCGAGGTGACGCTCGCACAGGTCTCCCCCTGAAACGCTTTCATCATTGTCCCATGCCATTATTGAACCTGCGTTGGACGCGCACATACACATTCAGTCACACGCGTGTTCAAAGGCAGGGAGTATCCTTTGTGTGTTGATGTTCCCTACAAGACGTGAAGGCACAGGATGTAAAAAAGCAGCCTTTCCCTTTCCCTGTTTCTGAAACAAACGCCTACCATCTCAGACTCCCTTGCCAATAAAAAGTTTAATTTGATAATGCTCAGTAAGTTGCTTTCAGTCCTCAGGCATGGAAGGCAAGCATGGGCAAGCTTAAATTAGGCCAAGGTCCTAGGATTGGCCCTCTGAGATACTTCTAAAAGATGCAGTTTTTAGCACGCGTGCCAGAGACTTTTCAGGCACGGTGTTGGACATTTATTCTCACTCCATTTCCTTTTGAAAGTGTGGGTCCGTGTATTTATGTGTCAGAGACGGATGCAGATTGTGTTTGTTTTAAATGTCAGTTGAACATTTTTCTCCCAGATCATGATTAGCGCCATAATTACTCTTGGAAGCTTTCCTCTGAGTCTCCGGTATGTTTATCACGTAGGTACGTTTTACCAGTGCCAGGTGCTCGGGAGGAACTTGCAGCACAGTCGAGGCTGCTTAGAGTTACCGAGGCTGAACAGAGAAGTGGTGGCCAGGAACCTGTCTGTCAGCGGGAGACAAAGACCTGTTTTGCGGTTATAGGGAGAGGTTGAAACTCCTCAGAACTTACATCACCTCCCAAGAGGTTGCATAACACAACGCTGCCAATTCAACAAAGCCATCACCCTTGCTCGTCTCACCTCTTTTTCATGAAATCAGAAATACCTGACATGTCATTCTCTTACACCTCTCCTTGACTGGCAACCCTTCATCCCACAGGAATGCTATGCATTTCCGGTATCTTGTGTTTGCTAGCGTTACCTCTCAACTGACTCAAACTATGTGCAGTAGAGTCCAGAGGTGCTTAGTCAGGTCTTTTCCACTCTGGCTCTTTGTGTACATGCTGTGTGTCTGCTATGCATCACCTGTTTAGAATAATCCTCTCCTGTTTCAGGCAGCAAAACAATCTCCCTTCTTTAGGTTGAAAAACAACACTGACATATCACCTTTTAAGTTGACCAACTTGTTGGCAAACAGCTGCTTTTTTAAAATCTGTCTGTAACCGAGCAACACTATTATTAGAGTCTCCTGAATGTAAGTCAAATACTCGCTCTGTATTAGTTCTGCTTTGGTCTCTACCAGCTCCTCCGAGTAATATCTGCCCCCTTTAGCTGCTAAATGCGCCACAGCTAGGTGCTAACTATGTATCTCTACATTTTGGTGCTGAGCAAGTAGTGTACTGTGGGGCTTCGCTGAAAATAGTTGCCTCTTGCACCTGAAAATGAAGCAATGAGAGAGAACCAAAGCTGTGAAGTTGCTGAGCAGACAACTAACAGGCTGAATCGCTCTGCCAAGCTGCGCAGAGCAGAGCAGCAGACAGGTGATAATTTCTTGTAGGTTCATCACCGCAGCTCAAATTGTTTTCACACTTTCATTTGACACATTGCAATAAAAATATTGATTATAGCTGCTTAAATAGGCCGTTTAGGGTCAGCCTCCTCGTGGTCAGTGACTTTGCATTTCAATCCGAGGCGTTTTCAAGCAGGCCATTAGCAAAGTGAGGATGGTTTCATGTTTAAAAAAGAACTCCAAGATAATTTAAAGGCTGAATAACAATGATTTTAAGCGAGGCGTCACCTGAGAGCCGGCTTTTGTCCATGTCTGCACCAAATCTCGTTCCAACAACAATGTCCTTCTCAGATTACCGCCCTGCAGAGAGAATCTTATTAAATGAGAGCCTGTGGTCTAATGTCTAATGTGTTTGGACGGCCCTTATATCAACACACTGGACACTTAGAATGCTATTACATCTTATTACAGTGTGAATTCCTTTAGGATATATGGTGCCGTACTTTTGTATTAGAAATGAAATTAAATCCTGTGTGATTTTTCTTATTGGATATTTTTAATGTGATATCTAGATTTTTCTTTGTCCTAAAGTGTACTCCAGACCTCTTTGTTCCTACTTCTGAAACGGGACAAAGAGGCCAAAGTAACCACCACCACAGACAGAACAACATTAAAGATCTTTCCATAACATTGCTCATTTTGACTGTTCTTACTGGTGGCCTGTGTCTGTGCTTCGCAGATGGTACGTGCCTCTTTTCAGCCTCATCTTCCTGATGATCTGCTGCTACGCCAGGATCATCTACGTGGCCAACAAGAGAGTGAGTGTTTAACATACGTCCATCCCAAGACACTGACAGCTTAGCAGGATCTAAATCCAGTATGAGTTCGTGAAAGAACGTCCTTATATAGGCCCATACTTGGGAGTGATAAATCTTCTCACTGAAGTAGAAATTTGAAAGAAAATCCACCAAAACAATGTGCAGAAAATATGCATTCCTGCTGAAATGATGCTGGAGTGATAATCAGTATTCATTTAAAAGATAAATCTGGTTGATTTGGTCTTATTTTCACACATTTGTCCATTAGTTTTATCAATAATCATATCATTGTACTAACCCTGGCGACAGGATCATGCTGACAACTCTTCAGCCACGTTTGATGAGGCAGAAAACACAACAATCAAGAAAACTAGACAGGTTGTAAACACTTTACCCAGTTTGTCAGAGCTAATTAATTTCGAGGTAAAACTGAACCACTAGGAATTTAGATTGTAAACTGTAACACTTGGTTACAGCAGGGTTTGGGTGGTTATTTTGTAGCTGCATGCATGTGGACAAGCTGGGGATTTGCTCTGTTTATTGAAATGACTACAGCTAGACTTAGATTTACTGGGTGAGGGCCATACAATGGCGTAATTGCCAGCAGGAAAAGAGGTCAAAACTATTAAACTAAGACACAGCTTGCAATAAACCTGAATCGTTTTTTAAAGCTACTAATTATTCATCTCACTCATCTAGCTGTTTGAGTGCAGAAACATGTATGTTGAAGTGTGTCTGGGGTCTTTTTTCATACTCCTGTCAATGTCAGAAAATGTAGTTCTAACACTACACACAGTGATGTAAATTAATTTCTCTGTCTGATTTTGAAAGGTCTTCACCTTACTATATGAAATGCCTTGAGAAAACATGTTGTAAATTGGCGCTATAGAAATAAAACGGAATTAAATTGATTTTATCAAGCAAGAATGTCCACTTGGTGCAGCTAGTCAAAGGTGTTATCCTATTTTTGTGCTTTATGTAACCATTAAATAAAATGCATCACATTTTTGAACTATTGAGGTCATCAAAACAAGCGGTTGGAGGATGTCACCATGGCCTCTCACTGTTATATTTTTTTAAATGGCTAATTATTCAAGTCTAAAAGCCCTGTGTGTATAGACAGTGTTTTTTTTTTGTCATACTGACAGACTCCAAAGTCAAAAACTGTAATTATAACTGTATAAAATGGCTATAATATGTTAATCAAGCAAATCATTCACTTGGTCGGGCTACTTAAATGTGAGGATTTCCTGTTTCTCTCTTATTTTTCATGGGTTTGTGATTATAAATTGACTTTTTTGGAAAGTTGATTGAGCAACAAGCCATTTCAAGACTTTCTGTGCATCCATGATGAGCATATTTCTTTTTTTTTTTTTTTTTGGTAACATTTTATGCTTCAAATTGTGTAGGTAATTAGTTGATTAACCGATTTGGCACTGAGGCGATGCGCTCTCTAGGCAGGCTTGCAGTTTTGTGTGGCCTTTTCATTGTCAGCTAGTAGGAGTCCAGAGGCAGCATTCCACAAAGTTCACATAGCTGCCATTCCCCTGATCTGACGACACTGCACACCGCAGCCGAAGCGCCACTCGAACGGCGCCGGTAGGCTTGTGTCGCTACAATATGTGTGTGGGTTTTTGATGTGATTCATCAAATACAAAACAAGAGTAAGGGAGAATCAGGCCAAAGCCTCATCAGACTCACAATGAGGTGTCATCGCGAATGTTAGCATTCTTTGTTTGGGCGGCAGAGTGAATGATGGAGGGAGAGAGATTTCGCAGATAGCCAGGCTGCAGCGAGACGACAACAGAGACAGACAGCAGGTAGCTGAGGGCCGGGGGAAGGAAAAGAGACTACACAGCTCTTTGCCACGACTGTGATAAAGAGAATGAATGAACGTAGCTCGTTTTCACCCTGCATCTCATAACTCATTCAGCTCACAGCATTCAGCTATCTCTCCCTCTTCCTCTCGTCTCTGTATCTCTGTTTTCCACCTTTGTTATTTTCAATCTTTTCCTCTTTGCCTTTTTGCATTCATCTGTCTCTCTCTTTCTCTGTATCTGTTCCCACACATTTTCTCTTTCCTCCTCTTTTCGTTTCTCCTTCCATGTCTCTCTCCCCCCTTCACTCCGCCGTTTTGCTTTCTCTATCATATTTATGAAGAGCTCAAGCCTTATCTCTTTTCAGCTGCAGGCTGTCTCACTTGAAAGAATTTCAAAAGCTTTGAAAGCAGGGTAGGTGGCGACGCAACGGAGAAAGGGATAAAGAAGAGGAGGCTGAGCGAGGAGAGGTGGGATGTTGGCTGGACGGAGAAGTTTTTCCACTTTCCGGAGACAGATAGGGGAGAGGGAGGGTAGAAATGATTCCGCAGATCATGGGTTTACTAAGACTAAGTCATTTACACCGGGATTATTTACAGAAACATGGACACATTCTGAGTGACTGTGTGAGCTCATACTAACAAGAGGGATTTGAAAGCTAATGAGTCATTTCAGGCCACACAGAGAGGTCTGGGAGCGCTGTGGTGTGTTTGTTTTACGGATGCGCTTTGTACATGCCCACTCTTTTCCTTCCAAGCCTGACGCCTCAACACTTAACTGGCCCGAACTGCTCGCCTTTCAGTGGCATGGCTTAAGAGAGAATGCAACAAAAGCCGGGTGGACACTCTGGAGACCTGGCCGAAGCCTAATAATATTGCCACTTATTATCAGCGTTTGTTGATTTTGATGGATAGTGGTGCTCAGCTGGACTGCAGAGTGCTGCCGTGGAACAAGTTCAGTCTAATGACCAAATGGCTGTCTTTCTTTTTTTTTTTTTTCCCCCCCTCCATTGCACAAACACACCATGGTCACACATAGATTTACAGTGACAATCACGTCAGCGCAGAGAAACCATGGCAACATTGAGTTAATAAATAGCAGAACAGAGGAGCTGTTAGTGTATATTGTTCATGCTGCCTTTTTGTGCATGCGTATGAAGCTCCCACGGGGCCTCCGGAGATTTGCCTCTGATGTCTTGGGTTACATAAACCTCCTGGCTCCATATGGCCCCCCACCCCTATCCCACTATTACAAATCCTAGTCTTGTGCATGGATGTGTGTGTAACATGTGTGTTTCTGTGTGTGTCTGTTGACATTTTCCCTGCATTCCCCCGAGAGAGGACACCGAGGAAGAGCGAAAAGTATTCCCACGTTCTTTCCGGAGATCTCAGATCTGCCAAGTTTGCTCCGTTTTTTTCTGTAACACTTTTAAAAAAAAATCTTCTCCCCGCTCTATACGCCTTGTTTTCTTCTTCCTCTGTCATATCGTGTGCACTGGAGCTGATCAGTTTGTGCGAGATGCTGGGAGCTGTTTAAGTGCTCCCTTCTGCCTCTAAGCTCTGCACTCTGATGTGAATTAGGCAATTTTGCAGGACTGTGCGAGAAGGTGAAGGGATTTTGCATTGGAGTGATAGCCAACGCCATATTTGTTCCATCTTGTCACTGCAGGCACTGACCTCCTCACAAAATGCCACTCCTCTGTAGGGTTTGAACCACCTGATTGAAAAGAGGAAATCACTTCAGTTTTTCCAAAGTAATTGCCCTGACCCTTTCTTTCCATTTGGTGTCATTTCTGCACAGATGCAGTCTTGGTTGGGAACCTTCAACCCAGAGAGGGAAAGACGTAAGGTAATGGTTTGACCGTCACATTTCTCAACACGTACACACACACACACACACACACACGCACACATGCACGCATACACTCGGGACGTGAGGATTAGAGTGTCTGTGGGATTAGCGCTTGCCGTCACACTGGGTAGGTGTCAAACACAGCAGGGAGCAATTTGACCTCTTGACTCTGTTCCTGTGTGTGTGCTTGTGTATGTATATATAAATATGTGTATGCACACATAGGTGCATTTAAATCCTGAACCTTAATGAATTAGCTCAGAAAAGAGGAGCAAGAAGGAGGAGGTAAATTCTATTTATGCCAAGAGAAGTCACATTAATAAACAGAACATGAAGAGTAGGGATGTCGGGGAATGCAGACACAGAAAATTAATTGGGGAGAGAGTTAGCCTAGCCTAGCCAAGCCTAAAGGGGCACTCCACTGATTTCTCACATAAAGGGGGGTTGTGTTCGAAATAAATTACTTGGTAAGGCTCGTTGTGTGACCACAGCGTGAATCAGAAGTGTTTCTAGTTGTTCGCAAAAGAAGGTGGCTTTAAAAGCCAGGCATCACAGAGCGACAGGAGACACAGCATTATTAAAATGTGGCGATTGTCTCACACATTTCCAGACAGTCTGTCCTGAAAGGCAGGTACAGTGTTGCACTCACAAGGAAGAGCTTACCAAAAAGCCGCAGCTGGTTGCACAATGAAAACTGTAGGATCGAGTGCGTTTGGCGCTTGATCCGCACAAGTCTGGATATCTTTGTCGCTGTTGCTTGGATTCTTTGTTTTTGCCTTTTGTAAGTACCAAGCTTTGGAAAATTGTAAACGTGCTGCAGTAACCATTTAAGTTAGACAACAGAACCAGAAAACGTTTCTTATCATGGTTCTTACTATGTCATTGCAACTATTTAACTCCAGGTGCTGCACCTCTTTAGTCAAGTGTTCTCCAACCAGATAGTAAACCTTTACCTTCCTGTGCATTAAAATGCCAAATCATTAAAATGTATAGTCTGGAAATCCACTTAAAGCAAAGCCAAAGGTGGTCAGTATACCAGCATGTCTACTGTAAAGTTAGGATTCTAATAGCAGCAATAACTCACTGTCCTGTGCTTATTTCCTCATACCTCCTCCTCTTCCTCCTCCCCCTCCTCCTCCTCGATTGTTGCGCCTCCACCCAGCAGGGTGAGGTGTGGAGGGCAGGTTAGGGTTAAGGTTATGTAGATGCTGCCCCTAAGTGGCAGACATAATTACTGCACTCTGAACTGGCGTAACCCTCCGCCAGTGTCATCGTGTGAGCTCGAATGTGTGGCAGCGACGCACACACTCCTCATGTGGGCTAATTGCTATGTGTAGCACAGAGTGTAAATAAGTCAGCAGTGGTTTTTTATCACACTCCCTTTCCTCGTATTTCTCCTTTCCAGTCGCTCTCCTCATTTCCATCAGTTTTTCTCCCTGCCTCTCACTTTGCGCTCTCCCTCTCTCTCTTTTCCCCTCTGTCTTTCTCTAACGCTCTCTTTCTCACCCCTCCCTCCGTCTCTCTCTCTCTCTCTCTCTCTCTCTTGTACTCATACCCAGCATGAATAAAGCAGCAAGCCAGGTTCATGGACATGAATATTTATGAGAGTTTATGCACGCGCTGCGATGCTTTAAAACAACAACAACAGCCTCCCAGATTGCGCATGCCAAGCCACTGAGCTCTGGTTCATGTGTGCACGATCGTGTGTGTGTGTGTGTGTGTGTGTGTGTGTGTGTGTGTGTGTGTGTGTGTGTGTGTTTGCGAGCGTGTAGCAGCAGGTGTAAACTAGAGAAAGCGATCCCTGCTGGGTGTCTGGGTGGCTCTGGTGATTTCCATTCACTTCGCCACATCTCCCTCCGTCTGCGCCTCGCACGCTCTCTGTTACTGTCACACACACACACACGCATGGACGCTCCTCATGTTTTGTGCTCACACATGTACGTTTCCAGAGTTCTTGATCTTTATGTGTGTATATATATATATATATATAAAATTTTCCCCCTCTCTCCGTGACTCAGACTGGCGTCATCTCACTCCCTCTCGAAGTCTGTCGATGTGTGTGTGTGTGTGTCCGTGTGTGTGTGCGCACGCATCTGGCTGGAGCGATGACGTGCGTAACTAGTGTTGGCAGTTATCAGGGGCCGTAAGTCACATGGTTGTGACCCATCTGTGTGTGCGTCTTGAGCGATTTGTTTGCGGTCATGCATGGGTGCACATGCACACACGAGCGCCACAAGATCTTGCAGCGACACAGGTCAACGAAAGGATATTTGGAAGAAGATTTTTTAAGTCATCCTACACACACACACACACACACACACACACACACGCGCACACACACACAGCAGCTCATTCCCGTCGGGTAGCAACAAAACTGGCTGAGCAAACAGCGAGCCGCTTGTTCGTTATCTTCTCGAGGTGTTTGTTTACCGATACACACACACACACACACACACAAGCTTCGCCTTGAGTAACAATGCGATGTGTCTGCGCACATGCGTGTGTGCGCAACCTTGTATCCCAGCGAGGGTTGCCGCTGCACGCATCATTTAACCTCCCTTTTTATTTATTTATTAATTTTTTTAAAATTTCAAAAGTCGCCGACAGGAAAACTTAGCGAGTTGCAAGGACAGTCGAGTTTGTCTCTCAAGGGCTCTTGAGGAGGACTTGTGGCTTTGACGAAGCACATCTACCTTCTTTTTTCTGTTTTTGGAGGGATCGACTCTCCAGCTGCTACACAATCAGCAGTGCTACTCAACAGCTCTTCTGGTTTCTTGTAAGGATGCTTTCGGATTTCAGGTGTCCCTGAAAACCTCCGTTTGTGGAATGTAGTTACTAATTAGGCAGTTAAAGCGTCTGGGAATATTAGAACATTAAAATGTGGCATCAAAAGGTTCATTGTATTGCAACTGTTTTTGTATCACTTAGTTTGCTCGGGAGCTGCAGATGTGTGGTTTTGCAGAGCGCTTTCAGGATTTGAGGTTGAAAGTTGGAAACAAAAGTTGTTAAAACAGTAATCGATAGCATCTTTGAAAGCATCAGCACCCTGCGATGGATATTTTTGTGTTGATGGTGCTGCAGATGAAGATGATGGTGAAAAATATCCATGTTGGCATTTTAGTCAGTGCATCTTCTCCCCACCCCCCAAAAAATAAAAATAAATAAATAAATAAATCCTTGAAAAGTCCTTGAAGTGCCTTTAGTAAGCCCGATGCTGTTATTTTTAGAGTAAGCTCCTTTTTTTTTCCTCCCTGAGACGAGCGCAGGCGAGGGTGAGTGCTGTGGGTGGCGGAGGGGATGGGTTGCTCCCGATAACTGTCTGTAATCTAGCGTGTGTCATTAACATTGGGACCGCTGCGCCCGCTCCACATAATTACGGTTTCATTCCCCTCTGCTTCCCGAGCAGCGTAGGGGCCTCTGACACCGGAGGACTGTGATTAAAAACACGAGGCACTTTACCCACGCTCTTCCTCCTCCTCCTCCTCCTCCACCACCATTCTACATCCTGTCTTTTTTTGCGCTCTGAAATTCCTCAAATGCCTGCTTCTACACCTAAATTTAAGATTGCTTCATGCGGGTTTTTTAACACTTTTTTTTGTTGGAACAAACACACACAGATGTGCGCTCACAGACACACTCGCAAATCTCATTTTCCACGTCGCATCCTTCATCCTCCAGGCTTTGCCCTTTTCCTCTTTTTTTTTTTTTTCCCCCCAATGAGACATTCCTCCCAGTGCCCACACACGCACGCACACACACGCGCACGCGCACACACACACATTTGGGATGACAATAGGCAGATCTTGACATGGTCAGTGATGTCATAGCTCCCCATAATAACAGACACTAACAGGGCCAGGCTTAATGTTTGCCTCTGGGTTATGCTGTTATAGACGGCGATGTGGAAATACGACCGGTCTCTGCGCTCAGTTGATCACATGCAGCCCGAGCGTTCGGCGGAGCGTTTGGCTCTTGTATTCAATACCCCCTCAGCGCACGCACAT
The DNA here is from genome assembly GCF_000690725.1 of Stegastes partitus. Taxonomy (NCBI): domain Eukaryota; kingdom Metazoa; phylum Chordata; class Actinopteri; family Pomacentridae; genus Stegastes; species Stegastes partitus. The sequence goes on along the minus strand of NW_007577738.1, from coordinate 183,646 downwards.
AAGATAAAATACCACCAGATTTTCATTTGAATTGTTTAAAATGCCTGCGTTAGAGCTTGCACGCCTCGAGGTCTTTCTGGTGAGTAATTAATTTCCAGCATGTGGGGGTAGAGACCAGAGCTCGTGGGCTTGCCTCCTGGCTCTGACTGTCTGTGTGTGTGTGTGCGTGCGTACGTACGTGCGTGATGTGTGTGTGTGTGAAAAGGAGAAAAGAAAGAAAGAAAGAAAAAGAAGGAAAGGGAGGGAGGGAGGGGAGGCTTTGCGCTGGCTCGGCTGCTGCGTCCTAGCCTCGAGGAAGAGGGGGAGGAGGAGGAGGAGGGGAAAAAAACAGCAAGCGCAGAAAATCGATCCAGGGGCCGCGCTTCTCAGCCTCTTCCGGACGCAAGAGTCCTCCTCTCCCGGGAATTAGATAACGGCTTGTAAAAGCTCTCCACCACCAGGCGCTCCCCCTCCTCGACTTTTAGCTGCTGCATCTCTCCCTCCCGTCTGCCTGCTTTCGTCTGCTTGTCCACGAGATATTGAATTCATCCCCCCTTCACATTACGGCAAAGCTTCCCGTTTAATTGGAATCCCCGTTTTCTTCTCATAACTGTGTGGATATTGCATATTATCAGCAGGTTAATATTTTATTAGGTTTTAATTGGCCTTTGTTGTTTGCCTCGGTGCTCTGATCCGACCAGTTAAGACACTGACTCCTTGCGCGCATGTTTGAGATGTTAAAAAACAACGCGTGTGTGTTAATTGTGAGCGTTCAGCTTCTCTGCGTGGGTCAGTAGTCCGGTTTGTCCTCTCTTCCAGGTTTCCTTGGCGGAGGAGATCAAGCCTTTGAAGTGGTATCCCTCCGTTTACCTGCTCGTGTCCATCTTCCCCCTCAACAACAGGTAACACACGCACTACACCTGTGCGCCACATAAACTTTGCGCTCAGGTGGTTTTATTTGCATCTTGGCTTCACTCCGCTATCTTATCTCTGCCTCACCCGTCCTCTTCCTCTCCTCTCTCTCTCTCTCTCTTTTGCTCTCTCTTATCTCGGAAAGCTGCGCTCTCCCCGTAACACTAAAGGAGGCCGCGCGTGTGTCTGTGTGTGTGTGTGTGTGTGTGTGTGATAGAGGTATAGAGCGTTTTATTGGCTTTTATAAAACTAGGGCTTCATCGGCTGAGGGTTGGCGGGAGGAGGCGTGTGGTCCAGTAAATGATAACCCCGGCGCTGTTATTGCTCCTTCACTCCCTTCTTTCTCCTCCCTTCTTTCATTTGCTACTGCTCCCCCTCCTCCCCCCATCCTCGTCCTCCCTGCCTCCCCCCTCCCTCCCCTCCTCTCCCCGACCCGCTGTGATTGACAGGTCAGGGTTACTAAGTGATTAGCTGCAGCGGCTCTGCTTGTCGCCACGGCGATGTAGGCGGAGACACAGGTCAATTACAGGGTCAACGTCTTTCAAAGGCTCGGCTCAAACACTAGCCTCCTCCACCTCCCCCTCCCCCCCCTCTCTAACCAACCTCCTCACCCCTTCCCTTCTCCCCATTCACCTCTCCATCCTTTCCACTCCCTCCTTCCTCACCTCCTCTCCCTCTCTCTCTGCTGTCAGCTGATGAAGATGACAAACTGCTGCCCCCCCCCCCCCCCCCCCCTCCCCCAATCCCTCCCTTTAATGTCACTTTCGCTTCCTCTCTCCCCTCTTTTTATTTTTTTTTTATTTTACGGCACCAAGTCTTTGTTATTGCCCCCTTATTTTCACTCCTTCTCGCTCGGGCTCTCCATCTTTCTGCTTCTGTGTTTTTATGTCACCCCCCCTCTCCTCCGTCTCCTCCCCCCCTTCCTTTTCCTTTCCTTCCCTTCCTTCCTCCTCCACTTTTCTTCGCCTCAGCCACAAAAAGCCTCTCTCTCTGTCTCTCTCTCTCCTGAGCAAATACGCTCTCGCTCAGCTCCGCTCTGCCTTCCTCCAGAGAGCGAACGAGGAGAAAACGGGAATGAATTGCTCTCTCGTCGTCGTCCTCCCCCTCCTCCTCCTCCTCCTCCTCCTCCTCCTCCTCCCCCGTTCGGC
>NW_007577738.1:116676-180732 GCF_000690725.1 Stegastes partitus | reverse complement strand
TCTCTCTCTCTCTCTTTCTCTCTCTCTATCGCACTCACTCATTCACTTGCCCTCATTTGGCAACACAAAAGTAGCACCAGACACTCACACCTTCGCACTTATCCCTCCTCCTCTCCTCCCCTTTCTCCTTCCCCTTCTTTCTCTTCCTCTCTCCCACTTCAGTCTCTCTCAGCTCTTTGTGTGTCTGTGCATGTGTGTGTATGTGAGCACTGCCCGGGCACGACTAGAGTTTTCACAGTCTGCTTCTCACTTCGCCTCCCCTGTGTGCTTTATGGTGTGGGTGTGTGTTTGTTTACAAGGCTTGTCTAGATTCCTACTGTGCGCGCTTGTACGCTTGTTTGCATAAATAAGCCCTCTCTTCGGAACCTAGCTGCTGATTTCTGTGGCGCGTCGCGGCTCGATGTGCAAGTGCTCCTCGCGGACAGCCCTGCTTGTCTTTTACGAGGACTTTCCTTTTCCTTGCTCCGTCTTCAAACCCTTTCACCTTTTGACACCAAGTGGGAAAAAAACCCCGGCCTTCCCATTGAATGCTTCTTTTTCTCCGAGGCTTTGTCTAGAAAGTCCTAACTCCGGTTTTCGGAGCTGGTTGCCTTTGAGCAATCAGGGTTAGGTGCCTGGAGGAGGGGGTGCTTCAGTGGGGATAGATTGGACCTGGCGGCAGGGCTTGAACTGGTGATGTGTCTGTAACCTTGAGTTCACCCTGCCGCTCCAGGAGGCAGCTCGCATCCTCCTAGTTATTCTTGGTTTCCCCCTCAATGCTGCGTGTGGGTTTCGCGGTGTGTTTAGGCCTATATGTGCTTGCAGGGGATTTTTGTATGGGCTCCCTACAGCGCCTAAACCACCCAGCCCCCCCACCCCTCCTCCCACCTCCGCCTTTCTCTGGAGGAGATCTGATTTCCCTGCTCCAGGCGAGCAGCGAGAACAAGACAGCGTGCGCATGCATCTGTGTGTGCTTCAGTGCATGTCTGTACTTTTTGTGTGCACGCGCAACCCGGGCCAGGCAGACCTTCCCCATCTCCGTTCTGCGCTTTGAAAAACGAGGGAGGAAATCTCAGAGCAGCAGTTATTATTCATCCCTCAAAGAGAACGGGGAGGAGGCGGAGGAGGAGGAGGGAGGGAGGGATGGATGGAGGGAGGAAGAAAGAGAGAGCCAAACGGGAGGGATGAAGGAGGGGTGGGGGATACATTAACTCTTATCTCACTGTATTCGGCATTCTGCATCCCAGGATGCGCTCTTTCTCTCCCTCTCTCTTTCTCATTCCTGCTTTCTCTTTCCTTTCTACACTCCCTTCCTTCCGTTCTTTGCCTCTATGCCTCTCGGAATATCTTGCATTCAGCGCGCATGAACGTGTGTCTGTGCCTCCGTGTGTGTGTAGGCTGGTGTGTGGTTTGCACTGTATACCCTACTATCTTTTGTGGTGTATTTTGTTTACTTGAACAAGTGAGCTGATGCTGAAAGGCAGTATGCAAGGTTCTAACTCTCATCTTTATTTGTTTGTGAGCCTTCTTTATTTATCTATCTCTTCACATTCAATTTACCGTATGAGACTGGCAGCATTGGCCTGTTTGCTAAAATAAGTTTTGAACTTGATGTAGCTTGCAGATATGTGGTGTTGGGTTTTTTTTTCGAGATTGGGAGGCAAAGAAATCGACCATTTTCTCCTTTTTGTGTCACTTTGATCTGCAGTTTGTGCAGTGGTGACATGACAGGCTCCAGGGGGTTGCTACCCAAGTCAGGATTAGCTCTGTTTGAATGTAGTTGTATACACTAGGAGGTGGCACGTCAAGAAAGCACGCAGACTGACTGCTCTGATCATTAGATTTGATGTTCCTAATTTTTTGACTTATTTACACATGGATAACATAAATCCTGGCAAATCTGAGAGGTCTGTGGTGTCAGATGTCATGCTCTCTGAACACCCTGATTGCCTGTGTGATAGTATAGCCACATGTGGCTGTGTGGCCCAGATAATATTTGGTGGAAATGTGAGCATGCCTGTTGTGTGTGTGTGTGTGTGTGTGTGTGTGTGTGTGTGTGTGCGCACACACCTGCGTTTTGCATCTCAGGCAGTGATCGGTGTGTAACTGGGGGCGGAGAGCCACGTAGCCATTCGTCTCCCATTGAGCAGCAGTGACGCTCCGCTATTCATCCCCATTTAGCGAGACAGAGAGCTGGCCTACAGGGCTGTGTGAATCGCGCACACACATCGGGCAGGCACCGGCACCGAGGCTGGACACAGACGCACACACATCAAGTCTCTAGGTTCTGTGTCGTAGTCGAGACAGTTTTACGCACAATAACGCATTTGCGTGCATGCAAATGACACATATTCACAAACAAAACAGAATACAGGTGTGTGAATTCTCCATTTAGCAATTAAACTATATACTGACTTATATAAATGTATATAGGTGGTAGCAATAGACATATATCCCTACGTAGACAGACAAACTACATACAGGCATATAGGCGTATACGAACATCAATGTATGTGCATATGGTGTGCACACGCAAATGCTAAAGGAGATACGAGATAACCTCCCTCACATGCACACATTCAGTGGCGCATGCAAACACAAACACACACTCGCGCGCACCCACACACACCCTGTTCCCCCTCCCTCTGCTCTTTCAGGCACGTCTTTAAATATTCATCACTCTGGCTGCTCTGAGAGTGCCGTAAACGCTGCCTCACACTCCAGGGAATCGCTAAAGCCTACTCTATCATCTGCTCTCCCTCCCTCCTCTCTCTCGCTCTCCCTCTCTCTTTCTCTCTCTCTCTCTCTCTCTCTCTTTCTTTCTCTTTCTCTCTCTCTCTCTCTTTCTCTCTCTCTCCCTCTCCCTCTCTCCCTCCCTCCCTCTCCCCTCCCCCCCTCCACACACACACATATACACACACTTCGCGCACACACTTCCAGCCACAGCCACGCACAAGGATAAACTCACGTGCACAAACACTCGAAGGCACAGCCAGTGGCATCACTGGACACACAGACACATGCAGGTACATGAATCAGGCGCTGGGAAACACACTGATTTTTGTGTGTGTGTGCGTCTGTTTCTTTGCTGGCTCTCAGCACAGAGGGTTGAGCGGTGTTGTGTTCCAGGAAACAGGATGTGTCTTTGTTTGGGTTTTATTCTGTTGGTGAACGTTAGCCGCTTTAGTCCCTTGGGTACGTGTGCGCCTCTTTGTCTGTTACCGTGTGTGTGTGCATTTCATGCAGGTGTGCGTGCGTCTGTTTTTGTGTTTCAGCCTAATTCCAGACGCATTCGGTGAAATTTTCGCACAGGAGATCGACGAGGAAAGTGTGCGCAAGCTATGCATGGGTGGGTGCGCGTATAATGGGAGTCATACCCGTAGCAGTTATCCCCATGTTGACCTCATGATCAAAGTAGATTATGTTCCGGTTTTCACTTGTCATGCACGCAGACACACTCACCAGTGTCATTACTCTCAGTGGAAAAAAAGATTCACATGCCCATATTTATAGAGCACAGCATATTCCTGCTGATAGTCCCAAACATTCGTGCTTTATTCACATTTGAGTGGCTGATCACATGTTGCCATTGAACAATGAAAAGCCTGTTCTGGGTCTTCGCTGCCCTAAAGGCCACCACACGTGTAGCAGACAACAAGCGAGCAACAAACCGATAAGTCAGCGTATTCACAGGTCAGATTTTATTTGAACCGAGTGTCGATGATTGAGTTGACGAGCTCTTAAACACTCAGCAATGACTGAATAGTCCTTAAAAATGATTGTAATTATTTCTAACTTTGTTGTTTCAAATTGCTGAGAGTTAAAACCACAGAGATCTGATTGTGTCTGAAAGATTTGGATTCCGTAAGTTGATAATGCTTCAGTCAAATTCAATAAAAGGCTATCATGCCCCAAAGGACCATGAAGCATAATTAGACTTAAACTGTGGCAAGTTCTTGTTAATTTTTCGCTTTTCTTGTTTTTCTTTTGTTATTTTGGCTTCTCTAATTTGACCTGAATGGAATTGTTTTGAAATCATCTTAATAAATCTTTTTGAAGGCTACAGGTATGCTGAACAGTGAACATCACCAAAGCTGTTCATTCTATTTTACAATTGTATATGTATGTATATGTACAGCCCCTCCTATAGTGCACCATAATTGCAGCGATTTTGACCCACCTATAATTTATTCTTTGAAATCAAGGTCAATGCTGGCAAAGTTATTCCCTTCAGTCAGAGAAAAGTTCAGATTTGCTGTCAGCAGCAGCACCGCAGGAAGCATGAGGGCCTTGTTTGGGCACTGTGAAGCATGTGATTTGTCTGGAGAAAAAGAAAAAAGAAAAAGAAGAAGTAAGGCAGTCAGTCATAGAGGGGAGGAAGTGCAGTCGGGTTCAGGATGACTTCTCCGTCTAGCCGCCCTCCACTCCTGGGAAGGAGTTCTCATCCGAGCTGTTAAAGTGCGTTTCACCCACAGCTCTGAGGATGTTCAGCACAACAATTAGAGGCAGACAAAAAGGTGAACTCTCATAGAGGGAGGGGAGAAACTGATGGCTGGAAAGTGCCGAAGACTGGCAGGGTGGGATATTGGAAGAGTTAGGGAGAGGCAGCAAATGAGGGATTTTGCACCGAATCCGGAGTGTGAGAGAAAGACGGGTTCAAAGAGTGACTGACAGCATGATAGATGGAAGGTCTGAATAAGTGAGAGAGGCTCGGAGATGCTGCGCGAGTACTAATGATTGACTGCATGCTTACAGGTGGTAGCAGACTGAGACCTAAAGCTACATACGTCTGCCTCTGCGTGCGTGCATGTGCGTGTCTGTGTGTTTATTGTTGTTGACCATTTGCTCCTGATATTGTATACACAATATTATCCCTGTTGTGAGACTCGCTCGACTACGCCGCGCACACAAACCCCCGACGAGCGCACACACAGTAGCAGCAGCAGCAGCAGCAGCTCAGCCAGGCATCGCCCGCAGCCACACTCTCCTTCCCACCACTGCCTCCCTCATTCATCTTTCATTAGCCCGGCTCACACAGGAGAAACAGCCTACCACCCCCCATCTCCGCTCGCCTCCACCCGTCTCTCCCTTCTTTCTCTATCTAACCTCCTCGCCTTTTTTTTTTTCCTTTCTTCTCCCCTCCCTCCCCTCCTCTGTCTTATCTTGGTTTCTCTCGCACGTAATCTCTTTTGTTTGTCTCACTCATGTCTTGCAATCTGTCTTTTTGGATATCTCTCCTCCTCCGTCTCTTCCTTCGCTCTCTGCCTCCTCTGCTTTTTAGTCTTTTTCATTCAGCCTCACTCCTTCACCGCTTTGCCCTCCTCCTCTCTCCTCCTCCTCCGCCTCCTCCTCCTCCTCCATCGCTCTCGGCCCTCGTTCCCCTTCACAGCCTCACTCTTCCACATTTTCACCTCTTTATCGTGCTCTCCTTTCCCCTCTCTCTCCCTCCTGTGCAGTGCTGTTTTCTCCGACACTCGTCTCTGCCGCCCGCCCCCCCACCTTCCTGTCTCCCTTCCTCTCTCTCTCTCTCGCTCGCGCGCCCGCTCTCTCTTTCTTCCTTTCATTTTGCTCTCCGTCTCTCCCTCGATGGAGGGGAAAGGCTCTTCGCCTCTAATTGCGGCTGTTCCGTTGCCATGGCGCGTGTTGCTCAGCGCTGTGAGGTGCTGTCTGTGTGTGTGTGTGTGTGTGTGTGTGTGTGTGTGTGTGTGTGTGGCAGGCAGATGATTGCTTGCTGCCAGCTCTCGTTTCCCGGACGCCGATCGCGTTTCTTTGCGGCAGCAGGAAAAAAAAATGAGACGCCAGAAATAGCCCCCCTTCACACAGACCCACTCACTCTCACCGCTGCGCTGTCAGAGCGAAACACACACGCATGCAGAGGCAGACGCACACACACAAACACGCATTCGCTGCATTTCCTCTCCTCCTGACATCCTGAATGCATGTGACCTGGGTTATACTGTATGTAGACACCTTCTCGCGCACGCACAGGCGGCGGCGGTGGCGGCGGCGGCGACGTGCGCTCATGCGCACCCGCGTGTGTCCGGCTTCCTCCCCGTGCACGTATGTGTGTGCGCTTCCTGCGTCTCTTAGGAGGTTGTGTGGGGACTCCTGATTTATTTCACCTTTAATGGGAAGTGAAATGAATGTGAGCAGCAGCTGGTCTGCTCCTCGGAGATACCGCGGTAGGCTAACCCAGAAAACAGGCTGCGCTGCTCTGAAATGGTCCTTACTCTGACAAGCGCCAGGACACGCCACTCCACGCTCCACTAGCTGCACTGTTGGTTTTATTTTAAGCCGTGTTTAGACATTTAGTTGACACCCTCACCCAGAACGAGAGCAGGTAGGTCCTCGTTACAGGTTTATCTCCAACCTCTGGCCAACCCAACTTGTGGTTTTCCTCCTGTCAAAACTTTTCAGAAGCTCAGTGGAAGGTAAATGGAGACAGATTAATAGCAAATAAACCTTGCAACCTCACGCTGCAAAAGAGGATAAGAGAGGATTATAACCAGATTTGTGGACGAATCTCCATAATCATCTTCTGTGCTGTTCTCCTGCAGTTCTCACTGGTTTTATAAGGGAAGGGGAAAAAACTGCTTATTTTTGTACTTGCTGAGTCTGATAAAGTTGAAGTGCTCGAAACCCGTAATTTAATCACTTAACCAAGATGTTTACCAAAATCAGTCAACCCAAATTATGTCATCAGTTTGGGTCAATCTATTCCGTCAGATAAGCTGAAAACATGTTTTTATTGTTAGAGCTGTCCCAAAGATCGCACTTAGTATTGGTATTACAGCTAATTATTTATAAAATAGGAAAAATGTATATTTCCGACTCTGTTCCGACACCTCGGATGGTAAAGTACATGGATTTGCTCAGTTCAGACTGCAACAAATCTGTTATCTCTCATCTCTTGTTAGCAAAGATCAGTGTAAAAATATTCAGCTAGCAGCTTCTCATTTCTCATTCAAGTGCTGGCTGTCGTGTTACGTGGTTAAAATGACAAAAGTTGCTGGCAGCAGATCCTTAATTAACATTAATTCTGCCAATAACTTGATGGCAGGCCAGTATACAAATGATCTGTTCTGTCTCCTGTTTTAACACCGCTGTACAACCACGAGTCGACTGAGCGTTTCTTTTGTCCAAACTCCAACACAGTGAGACGAATCTTATGAATATTTTAAATCTGGCTTTATAGTTTTGAATCTTCAGTATTTGGATAAAGCATCTTGTGAAAAAAAGGCGTTCCAAATATTTAAGGGAACAACTGATTTTTAAATACGCCATACACATGTTTGATCAACATGTTGGATGTTATTGTGTAAAACCAAGGACCTGCAAATGCCCTTTTTAAAAGACTCGGAATTGGAACCTTGGTATCTTGGAATCGGGAATTTACTCAGCAATATTGCTCATGAACACCCAGTAGTTGCACTAGAAAATGAAAAATGAGGGGAATTAGTCGGGCACGCGGCCGCAGATGAAGAAGAAGAACTTGTGCAGGAAAAAAGATGCCATGCTGCGAGTAAACTTCAGTAAAGGCAGAGCAAAAGCTTCATGTTAATAGTTTTGTAAAATATTTGCAGGTTTGATAATGAACACAAGCTTTTGAGAGATTTTTTCAATCAAGCTTCATTACACACTTCGTACGATTCCCATATAGCTCCATTATGGCTTACTATGTTGAAGCAGGGTAAAGAAACCACTGTATTTCAGTTAAATGTGTGAATTTCGGTTTACTAAGTTTAAGAAACTGTATTTTTTAGAATATTTTTGTGATCATCATTAGCTTTTGATGTCAAATAAGATCTGTGTTAAGACAATCAGCACAGTAAGCTTCAGTCTAAACCTTTTGTTAGGCCAGTTACATTTTTATCTTGAATTATTGTGTTGCTTTCTTCTGTTGTTTTTGAGCAATTGGGTTTTAATTACTTCTTGTTGTCTCTATTACTGATTGAATAAACTTCAGTTTGAAAACAAAATGTAAACTTGTAAATTACAAACTGTCAGGAGTATGTCAGGACTTTATGTCATCTATTGTCTATTTATTAAGTTACTTTTTTTAATTGTAGTATTTGTGAAATGGAATTTATGTCCACTTAGAGAATAGGGTTCAATTTAATTTATTGTTGCCAAGGTACATTTTGTAATGGTCATGCCATGAATTTGAACATGAACATGAAAATGTGTGAAGTACCAAAAACTGCAGTTCCTTGAATGACCACTTGAGGCTGGTTCCATAAATGTCCATGTTAAAATGCTCAAAGTTACAGCAGAAATAAACATATTTACTGTCTGGTACAAAAAACAGTTTTGGTCTCCATAGCCTAATGCCCCGCTCACGAGAACTGTGCAGTGTGAGAATTTTTATTTTTATTTTAATTTTTAATTTTATTGAAGCCTAATATTATGCATAGTTAACCTGCTTTGACTGAGAGGTGGATATTGTCACAGGACAGTCTGTGGCTGTTGCCGCTCCACTCCCATTCCACCTCTTTGCTGATTTTTTGGATTTGTCATGAAGATGGCAACAGCTGAGGCAAACACTGACCTTCAAAGCCGCTGTTCAGAAAATCTATGTCAGGGAGGGACTGTCCATCATAGTATTGTCACATTAATTGTGACCCTTTTGTATGGTTACTATAAAGAACTAAAGCCGTGACTACAGTGATTAAAAGGCTCAAGTGATCTCAGTGGTAAGATTTTATTTAATTTTTTTCAAATTATGACCACATTTCCCCAAAATTTTACCTGCTTCTCACGACGTACAACATTTATGCTGTTTACCTTTTTTCTGGCATCCACGTGCTTTTCTTTTCTTACGTTGTGCTTCAGCAGTGTGTTCAATTGATTGTCTATTGGATTTTCAGTCCTTTGACCATCTATCATGGAAGGAAACTCTCTTCAAGGATAGTTGTACCAATATATTTGATGTTTCTCCTCATGCCAACAAATCCCATTGCAAGAACTAAACCAATGAGAGATTTCTCCTGTCTGTGCAGCCTCATTTTGTTGTCAAAATTTTTTTTTTTAATGTGGAGTCGGCCCTGCGATGTCTTGGTGTTGTAAATACCAATGTCTGTTAATCCGCAGCTGACATTTGTTAAAAATTGTAGTCGCCTACTGTTTGAGGAAATCACTTTGACTTTTAAAAATAAACAGCCGCTGCCGCTGATATATTTTTCTTGTGTTGGTCTGTTGGAATAGAAAGTAATGCTGTTCTAATTGTGCTTGTTAGGCCCATTTGGTTAGGCACCAATTAGAATTTTGGTGTACGTGCCTTATTTTAGTAGCTTGGCTAGTGTCACTGTTAGCCAGCGAGGCTTGTTTGTTCATGTTCAGTGATGTCTCAATATTGGCAACAGTGTTGTGAAGTGATTCATGTGGAGGATGGCTCAAGACACAGCAGTATTGCTATTGCCAAAGATTTCACCAAAATCATTACCATTTTTAAAAAACTGGCAGCCGTTCTCAGCCTCTAACTGTATGAGTCACGTTGTGATAAGTGAATGTAGAGTCTCACGTAACTCCTTGTAACCACAATACAACGGTGGTTCTCTCTCTCTCTCTCACACGGTTGGTTTTGCATCTTCCTTCCCCTGCGGGACACGGGCAGCTTGGGGATGAGTTTCCCGACCAAGAGGTCAACCACCAGTGGCCACTTAGTTCACGCTGCACACCCAACCCAGGAGCACAACACATGCAGAGAATGCCATGAGCCGTGCGCGGTTTGATTCTCTCGCTAATAGATCAATAAAAGACATTAGTGGCGGGCTAACCCAGCGTGCAGCGCTAATACAGGGTTAATCCAGGGTTAATGGCTGAGCAGCATCATTCTCGGAGGCAGCCATTAGTTCTCAACCGCGCCATACAATATCAGGTTCTTCTCCTAGTCGTGCCCCAGGTTCCCGGGAACGGGGAGGGAAATTGAAAAGAAAGGAACGGAGGATCGCCCTCGTGAGTCGAGATGAAAATGAGATATCCAGACAGATGAAACCGAATGCAAAGAAATGGGAGAAATATCTGAGGGAGGCTAAGCAGTGTGTCGGAAGCGTGCGCGGCATGAATAAGGAGGACGAGATGGGACGGTGAAATTGTGGTCAGGAGAGGCAGGAAACTGAGAGGAGAGAAAGGGGTGAGAAGGAGAGGAAGGGAGTTGAGCGCTACACATCTCCCTGTCCTTGTAAAGTGCTGCGTGCTGTCGAAGCGGCAGCCAAGAATGTGTCAGCCCAGCCGTCTCACGCTGCCTAATGGGCTCTTAAACGCTGATATAAAGCTCACTCGCTCTTTCGCCCTCCCCTTTCCTCTCTCTCTCTCTCTCTCTCCCTCTTTTTCTGCCTCTGCCACTCGCTCTCATTACCTCTCGTTCTCACCCTGTCCCTCACTCTGTCACTCACTTGTCCTCTGCCTCTCTTTCACTCTCTCTCTGTTGCTCTATCAACCCCTCGCGCTCTGTCTTTCCATTTTTTCCTGTTGCTGTCTTTCTTCTCCCCCTGACTTCTCCTTCAATTACTCCAGCCTCACCTCTGAAGCTTTCTTTATTTAAAACTTTTTAATGGATGATCTTAACACTTCTCTGCCTATTTCTCTTTCTTCTCCACCAGGCTCCATAATGCCTTCTACCCTCAGAACCCATCCTTCACCCTCACCCTGTTGCACGTCCTGTCGGCGCCGCTCCATGGCTTGGCCAATGCGTTTGTCTTTGGCTTGGATAGGGATTGGTGGAGCCTACTGAGTCCAACTGGCCTGCAGGTAAAGAAACTGCACATCAATGGCAGCTTTGAGACACACATGTAAATGTACAGACTATTTTTACAGGATGGCCATGGTTTCATACACCCCCAAGTCACTTTTCCATAAAAGTCGAAACTGCAAACTGACTAGGTTGGTTCTGGTAACATTTCAGTAATGCCTCCATTTATACCATGGAGACGCTTGTTTGACAACACAGCCACACTCTCAGATGGGCAAGACTATCGTGTCACATTGAGTGTGTTAACATGGACATGAGCATTCTGGTTAGAAGGTTTATACATTGGGGATATGACACACAAATGTGGTTACAAGTCTCCCCATATACACAAGTGATTTTTGCAAAATTTAAACTGTTATTCTGACATTCCTGTAACCACAAACCTGAAATTTCCTTGACAGTTGCTTTTGACCTGACTTGCATCACTGTACGTGTTGAGAAACGAGGATCCTGTAACTCACCTGCTATAGATTTTATAGATAATATAGATCATTTCCTCCCTTTTGAATGATCAAATACACAAATCAACTATGGCATAAAGACGAGTCACAGGTGAAACAAACAACATTAATTATCTTGTTACAACTGCAACTGTCGAAGGGTTGGTCCAAAGTCCTGTTTCCAGATGAAAGAAAATTTTACATTTCATTTAGAAATTAAGGTGTTTGAAGTCCAGCGTGTAGTTCCTGCAGTCTGAGATGATTTGGGGTGCCATGTTTTCTGTTGGCATTGGTCCACTGTGTTTCATCAAGTCCAAAGTCAATGCAGCATCTGCTAGGAGATGCTTCCATTTGGTGAAAGCCTTTATTGAAATGACAGTTTCATTTTCCAGCAGGACTTACCACATGCCAACTGTGCAAAAACTACGACTAAGTTGGTTGCTGACCATGATATTACTGTGCTTGATTGGCCAGCCATCTTGAATGACCTCAACCCAATAGAACCTCATAAGGAGTATTGTCAAGGAGAAGATAATAAACACCAGACCCAAAAGTCCCTCATGCTACGCTGAACTGATGCTGTAATTCATGATGCTTTAACCAAGTATTAGGTGTACAAGTCAGCATACTTTTTGCAAGCTGGACATTTCTGTAATGTGAATCGTTTTTTGATTGATCATAGGCAACATTCTAATAATTTGAGATACTGGATTTCTGATCTTCACGAGCTGTAAGCCATAATCATCAATATTAAAACTAAAAATGGCCTGAAATATTTCACCTTAAGCGTAATAAATATGCAATGCCTGAAAGTTTACCTTTGTTTTTAAAAATTAGAATATGAAAAAAATATTGACTTTCTCATGACATTCTAATTTATTAAGATAGACTAAAATATGAAACGGTGTCCTGATTTCTTTTGGACTACTACAGCTAGACTGTTTAGGTTTCTCAAAACTACGATAATAACTAATCTTGGTCTCTGAAATCAGGACGTGATATTTACATGCACAAGCACAAAAAAATCAAAGGATACAATAAATGCTGGAACTCATGTCCATGTAAACAGACTATCCTACATACAGATGTTCAGCAGGGCTAACTTTAACCATTTTAATTTTTTTTTTTTTTTTAGTGTTAGTATGTGCCTATAAAGGTATGTGTTAACCTCTGGTGTTGGTGCAAGACGGAAAGTCAGAGATCACCATAGGACTTACAATTCATCCCAAGGTAGACATGAAAATTTGATGGCAATCTGTTTAACAGTGGTAGACCCATGTTTGGCACAACTAAAAAACATCGGCCTCATGGTTGCTTTGGGTAGATAAATGGGGGTCATTAGAGTCACATGTGAATTGTGTGGATCATGAATGTTTTTGAGAAAGTTTTTTTCGTAGATATTTCATGGCAGACCAACATTGTCATTCTTAGAGCGAGCATAGTTAAAAAGCCATTACTTCAACAGATATATGCAGTCAGCAATGTCACAGATTCCGCATCTGAAAGGGCTTTATAAACCTCTGAATGCCATCTGTCCTCTGCAGTGTACCTTTGCTTAGTCCTTTCAGGGTCACATGTGGCGGAAGCCCATCCCAGCATGCTTTGGGTGAAAAGCATATCAATGAATGGCTGAAATAATTCGTTTCCCCCCCCCTGTTCTTCCAGTGTGTGGATGTTTAAAATGCTGTGACATGTTCTACGTTTCTGACTATGTTTTTGTGAAGGCAGATGCAGGTTGTCAGCTGAAGTAAAAGCACATTTATAGACAAGTAACTATACAAGACAAATATACCGAAGGAGACTGGCTCATTTGGAGGCTTAACCACTGAAGGTTTACAACCAGACCAATTCACAAAATCATCCATGTGTCCTTGTTGGATCATTTCTTGCTTAGCCTTTTGTGTACAAACCATTGAATCTGACTGAACCATTTATACCATCAAGGAACTGCTACATCAACAGGTCTCGGACCAGACTTGTAATGAACAGAAGCTGTAAAGCAAAATCTTTTACCCAGGATGAGAAAGTGCAGCAAATACAGTCAAAGGTGAATAGTAAGTACGTCACATTGCTGAAATTGAATGTTCAAAGTCCCTAATTTCAATGCCAGGTGAAGTTACTGCTGAGTGATTAGGACTTATTAACGAGCTTGTCGAGCTTTGAGCAATGTGCAACTGGCAAATGTTTTTCCGCCAAGGACACAGTGTGCGACAGTTGCTGATGTGAACAACGTTGTGATTTAGGAGATGATTTGTGAAAGCTGACAGAAGTCATTTAATAGATTGTAGCCACTGTGAAATTTGAAGTTTTCACAAATTGGAAACGGAACAGTTGAGAGATGGTCAATAGAGAAGCTTGCACAGCATCAGCGGAACAAGTCGGCTGGATGGCTGTTGGTATTTAGACCCTCAAGTCTCTCGTGAGGGGAAATGATATCTCAGGACAGAATGGGATTAGAGCTGGGTATTTTTTTATCTTTTGGTGCTGATTATAATGAATACGAATTTTAAGCACGCTGTGTAATATTTCATTAAATTCTATCCATTCTTTTAAACATCCCTATGGCAGAATGCACTGTATTGAACATGATAATGTGCAAGCCGAGAATTCGGTCACTATTTGTGCACCATTTACAGAAAATTTGGGGATTTCTGACAGTCCTGCTCAAGGTTTCATGTGCAAATTGAAAACGCATGTCTAAACAATGAATTCCCATGCATTTTGACGTTCACAGCCCATTACATAGTCAATATACCTAAACGGTAGAAGGAAACTAGAGTTGAAGCTTAGGAAATCAAGTTAAATAAGACCTGATCTGCACAGCTGATGTAGAGCGCTTCAATCAAAATATGAAAATATGAAAACACTGATTAATTTTGGATTGTTGGCCAAGATATTTAACCCAGACTCCTCGTGCTCAGCTCGGTGGCTCTAACTGTCTCCGCTGCTGTTTGCCTGAGGTGCATTTGCATGATTTAAAGGATAGGCTTCGGTATTTTGTTTATTTATTTTTTATTTTTTCCATTGAAGCACCCGTCATGCCATACTCCCCAGTCAGGCTGTAGTAATTCCTCATTTTCATTCTGAACCTGAAGGGATCCAGTCCTCGTTCGGTTTCAGAATCTCCACGTTTCAGATTGATTCACAGTTTGGATTGTTGGCCAAGCTGTTTAAATTTAAGACAAATCTTTTAATTAATTGATAAAAATGATTATCAGGATGCGGTCCCAAAATTATTGCAAATGCGTTTTGCATTATAATCAGTGTGTAGGAATGTTAATGCCAATTCCTCAACAATTCTGCTACATACTACATATTTTTTCCCCTGTTCCTCTTGAGAAATAATTGCTACAGAATTTGCAATTAGACTATTTAACTTCCCACATTGACTGCTGCCATCTGTCACAGGTGTTCACTCATCACCTATACAGGGAATAATTGTTGGGTCTGATACCAAAAGTGTCTTTTTCAAATCGGAAAATTACAATTCAGTGACTTTATTTTTCCGTCTCACTCTCTAAATCAGCTTTTAGGAAAATGTAATGAGGATGAAATTATTAGAAAGATTATCTTTTTGTTTTTCCTCACACACATTTGGACCACAAACCTCATTGGTTGCATTTCAATAAACACCACAATCAATATAGTTCTCCACAGATTTGTCTCAATCTGCAAACATTGACTGTACCTGCAGATACGAGCCAGAGCTGGTATTGAACCACGAGCACAAAAAAAAAAAATCTCTGTGGTCCGAGTTCACGTGCGCACACAAACACACGCGCACACACAAATGTTGTCACCTACTCAGTATCACCAACCACGCTGATAACGGGTCATGAGCACAATGTGGAAGAGTGGAATGTGTGGTATGACCTTCAACCCAAATGTCAATGTTGCACTGTGGTGAGTTAGGAGAGAGACACAGAGAGACAGAGGAGTGAAATGGAATCTCAATGTGTTCGTAAATCACAGACAAAATGCTGTTTGTGTGTGTCAGAGGAGGAAGAGAAAGAGAGAGAGAGAGAGAGGAGGTGAGGAAGAAGACGACAGAGAAAGAGCGGCAGCGAGAGAGAGAGACAGGCGGCGTGTGTGTTCGTGCGCTATCGTGACTAACAGCCGGTTGTTATTCATCTTGGCATGCGGCTCCCAGCAGCCCCCACACATCAGGTGTGAGATTGGCGGTGGAGAGGAGGGGTAAGGGAGAGGAGGAGGCGGCGGCGGCGGCGGCGGCGGCGGCAATGGTGGGGGTGAGGTGGTGGGGGGTTGTAACAGCGTCAAAACATTCCTCTGTCAATGCGACGAATCTGTGCTTTTGTACCAGACAGCCCCCCCACCCCCACCACCAGCACCAGCAGCCCTCCTAACCCCGACTCCTCGTGCTCAGCTCGCTGGCTCTAACTGTCTCCGCTGCTGTTTGCCTGCGGTGCATTTGCATGATTTAAAGGATAGGCGCCGATGTTTTATTTATTTATTTATTTTCCTATTGAAGCTCCCATCGTGCCGTACTCGCAAACGTGCCGTATGCACTTTGAAAGTTGCTGGCTGTAATCATTGCTCATTTTCATTTTGGACCTGAAGTGATCGAGTCCTCCTTTCGTTGCAGAATCTCTATCCCCTGATGGATTGGGTTTACGAAAATAAGAATTAATAAGTTTCACCCCACTGTGTAACGGCAATAAATGAAACAATGACCTGCGAGGGGAATCCTTTGATATCCCTGTTTTATGAATTATCTGATGTTTTTTGCAGGGCCAATACCGATTACAGGTAATCAAGAAATACCAAGAACCAATATAATGGAGCTGATATACATTAAATGTTATATATTAACAGCATGTTTTGTTATTCTTTCCCTTATTTTCCACTAAGGTTCATATCTTAAAGCACTACTTGGTATTGTTTTCCACACAGTTTTGGGGTAATCTGTGGCTGCCACTAGCATTACCAAGCCCTTTAGCTGTTATCGTAGCCTCATCCACTGTGAAATTACCTAATTTTCTGATTTGTGGCGATGGCTGTGCTTCCTGTTTGGCTTTTACGGGTTGTCTCTGCTAGAGACGTGCCTGTCAGTTAGAGCAGATTGGTAAACTTAATGTTACTTTAGGAAGATGTTACATTGCTCCAGATAGTGTTAGTCACAGGCCTAAGCCTTCGCCTAGCACCACCAGCAAAATAGGTTCTGGTTGCACCAACACCAACAAGTGAAATATTGCGTCATTTTTAGCGTAATGTGGAAATTAGGCATGCTTGTGAAAGATTGCAATGTTTCTGAAAACGTTACCAAAATCTATCACCTAACCCTTAAAACTCAGCTCCGCTAATTCGCCAACGTTGTAGTCTGTAAACTGGGGTGGGCAATCCTGGTCCTCGAGGGCCACAATCCTGCATGTTTCATTCAAATGATCAGGATCGTTATCAGGCTTCTGCAGAGCTTGATGATGAGCTGATCATTTGAATCAGGTGTGTTGGAAGAGGGAAACATCTAAAACATGCAGGATTGTTGCCCTCGAGGACCAGGATTGCCCACCCATGCTGTAAACAGTAGCCCTCCTTGTTGTCTGGATGTTACTCTTGACATGTATCAGCCAATCAGATAGTGATGAGGACTATACCTCCACCTTCTGCAAACACTGCACAGCCAATAATTCATTTGTTAATTGAAACAAGCCTAATTCGCGTTTCTTTTGTTTTTCGTGACTTTCAAGCGTTTATTCCAAATTCGCTTGACAATCACATGAAAACTTGGCCAGTGGAGGCAAGCATCGGGGTGCAGTTTGGATTGTTTCATCATTTCTGCACCTATAGCTTGGTTCCCTACTTTTTAGAAACCGTTTGGGCGCATACGCTTTACATTGGGATTAAGCCATGTAAACAAAAAGTTCTTTTTAGGATCAGGGAAAAATTTGCTCTTTTTATGTATGGAAAAAATCAAATCATCATCAATCAATCATTTATTGCAATACTGCAAGCGGCCGCTGTGACGGAAAGGCAGCAATGTTGAGTTGTGGAACTATAATCAGATCTCTCTTTGCTTTCATGTTTTGCTGCCAATAATGTATATTTTCCACTGCTTGGGAAGCCCTGTCGATGCAGACGTCATCTTTCTACACACCTAGTTACTTTTCTACATTCATAAAAAGTTTAAATCTTCAATTCACGTTTTCTTCGACCTTGTCAAAAGCAATTGGATAACTGCTCCTAGCAACCGCTCCCATGTCAACTAAAAAAGATGTTGGCAGATGGGAAACGTCACTAAATTCAATAGCTTTTCAAGCCTGCTCATTAGGCAATGGTTTAGCATTGTGGATAATAGTAGGTTTCCTTGGGTCTAGAGTTGCAGTGGAGAGAGTCCTCTTCGTTAGAGACAATAAGAGCGCAGGGGAGCATTCTCACATCTGTACATTCTGTTTTGGTCTTATACTGTTTAAAAAATAAAATAAAATAAAAATATTTTGTAAAAATTTGGTACAAGGGCGTCAGAATTTTTTTTTTTAAACTTCTAGTTTCCATAACATACAAAAACTGTAAAAATAAGAAAAGAACAATATCTGTAAAATTATGATACTTTTTGTTGATTTAAATACTGGTAAATAATGGGATTTTACCGTCACACACTGTAAAACAAATTAGTATTTGTAAAAATTCTAATTTTTAAGTTGCCCTTTTTTTCTCCCCTTTAATTTTACAGTTAGCATGTAAATTTATACTTTTTCTGTGAAAAATGGAAGTCTGTACAAACAACCTTTTTGAAAGATTATTTGCCATTTTTCAGTCCTTGATATACATATTATATATATATGCACTTTCAAATAGCAGCAAAGATATGTAAGATAACTGTATTTTTTGCAGATTTTAAAACAAAAACAGCAATATTTGGTCAAATGTTTCACTAGAACAAATTAACATGTATTAAAATACAGATTTTTCATTTAGGCATTATTTGCACTTTTGGCACATTTTGTGCACATAACACGGAAATTAATGCTCTTTCTGTTCTTTCACTAGATATCTGTAATTTTGCAAATCAGGAAAAATCTGTAAATTAAAATTACATTTTTCAAAAAGAATACACTTTAACAACTTTTAAACACCTGTTTGGAAAAAAATGCTTTTTTTTTTCTTTTTTTTTTTTTTTTGCACTAGCAGACGTTTATTAAAAACCATGGTCAGTAAAATCACCTCCAGTCCATTATTCATTTTCATACACAAGACAATGTTTCCAAATTGGACCTGTTAACTTTTTCAAATAAGAAGTGCTGCATACTCCCACACTCTTTTCTCTCAATTTTTCGTTCAGTCAGACAGTGACCTTTAAGACCAGTGGACCTCACTGCCAGTTATGCTTCATACCGCAATTCAGTGGACTGCAAACATGACTGAATGGTTTCTCACACGGTGCACTGGAATAGGGCTGCGAAAATAGAGCCTTTTTTTTTCTGTTGATTGAACTGAGAATTAAATCATGAGGCCAAAACTCAAACCGAGTCATAAGATTCCCTGAGGTTCCCATCCATTCTTGCTTTAAATAGGCTTCAGCTGTCGGATTTTGTCCAACTTATACTAAAACTTACGCTAAGTAGCCTCCTGTGGTTACAGTCCTGATTCATGTATTCAGATAATCTGGTTATTGCAGTGCACATAAGCACATTGTTTAATTTCCTCCAATTTTTTTCAATTAACCTGGTTCTTTGTTGCGTGTAAACGCTCTCCTGTGTCTCTGCTTCACGTCTTGCTTTCTCTAGTCGTCTGCTTCTTTCCTCTCTTTCACAGCAGTCCGACTCTTCTCTTCCTCCCTCTCTCTGCCGATCTCTATCTCAGTCTCTCTGTTCTTTATGTGTCTTTTTCGCTGTCTCCTCTGTTCCCTGTACCCTGTTACAGCATCTCTGGCATTTATCTCTCTTACATTATTTTTGCTGCTCTCCTTTGTGTAGCATCTCCCTCCCACCTGTGTACTCGCCGTCTCGTTCCCTCTCCCCCTCTTCCTCTCACTCCATCCCTGATATTGATCTGCATTCTAGCCATACAGCTGAACCGCCTGTGGCTCTGCAATGAGCTCACATCTCACTTCTTCTGTATGTATGCGAGTGTGCACGCAGGGAAAAAAGCTGCTCCGAATCCCTGTATGTCTCAGTATCACTGCAATCTAAACACAAAGGCGGCTAATTTTTTTAAAAAAAGAAAAAAAAAGAAATGCTGTTCATGTGTGGCAACACTGTGTGCCCACACAAGCGTTTTCAGGTCATTTTTGTATTTGGGCCAGTAAACATCAAAACTGTGCATCACAGCTGTCGTGTATTAAGGAGAGGGGCAGACAAAGCCTTGTTACTCTGCTGAGTCTCAGCTGTTTAAACTCCCCCCCTCCTCACACCCATCACCACCACCACCGCCGCTGCCGCTCTCTGCGATCGCTTATACTGTGTTTTGTACTGTATTCCCCTCTGGCAGCATGCACAATAAAACCTCGGCGAATAGTCCAAAATGCAGCAGCACATCTGTGGTTCAACCAGCCAAAGACTTGACACTGTACTTTTCATTACTCTCCTCTGGCTTCCCGTTTAAGTCACGGATGCTCGCCTACAGAGTAGCCACTAGCACATCACCCACCCACCGGATTGTCCACATTCAGGTGTATGAGTCTTCTTCTTGATACAACCTGCAAATGAATTATCACTGTGAGTCTGGAAATCTTCGTCCAAATTATTCTCCTGTATGGTCCCTCAGTGGTGGAATGAGTTGCCAAACTCGATTTGTGTGCGGAGTCCCTTTCTGTTTACAGAAATCACTTAGACCTTCCTCTTCTCGGAGTCCTTCCTCACATAGGATGGGCCTGATCGAGCCTTTTCTCAAAAATAAAAAGACATTGGTATTTTTCAAGGCACTGATATGTTGCTTTATGCACCTTTAAATCTTCTGAACTGAGCGCTGAAGACTTGATTTTGTGGATTGTTCACTGACGTTGTACTGAACAAAAGCATCTGCCAAGTGAATGGATCTAAAACACCCAAATTCAAGATTCAGTTAAATGTTTAAGCACAGCATAAAATACGTTCCCATGCATTGACAACATCTATATTGTCTGATTGCTTATTTTAATACTTAATACAGGTTCCAAAACCACAAAAAGTTGTCTAATTTTGGCGTTCCCGTGCACTGGTGGATTTTGACGGACTTTGAATGCAGACAGTGGATGTGCTAACGGTTGCATTAAGCCCTGATTATTGTCTCTTGCAGCTGCGCACACATGACAGCTGCAGACACCACGACTCGTAGATGTCGTTATTATACGACTCTCTAGTCCGCTTGGAGCCTGCTGGGGAAATTGTGCAGTAGATCGGCATCTGCGTGTTTCTCACATGCACAGCACCGGAGAGCAGGCGCACCGCTGCTGTTGTATCAAATTTGTCTCACAAACACAAATTTTGTGCTGCGTGCAGACTTGAATAGACGGCAAAATGTGTCGCACAGACCCGAGTGGACCCGCGCATAGTTGCAGACGGTGAAAGTACAACACTGGCCTTAGTCTGCTGTGCGGATGCGTTGCTTTACCCTTGACATTGAACACATGAAAACAGGCAGGGCTCCTGTGAATGTTTCTGAAAGGCTGGCTGTGACCTTGTTCTTTTTACAGTATATAGCAGCTACCTACAGACTGGGCTGTAGCACCGTGTCACTGATTATTCCTGAGGTGTACCGAGCACTATAGAAAAGGCTGCTGCCACAGTTAGTTGCCTTCCTTTTCTATGCACACTGCATGAGCATTGCACATTATTTCTGGAGAATTTGTAGGTTTTCACTGTGTTTGGGCACCAACAATAGAAAGCATGTACAAATCAAGGCACCCCAAAGTTGTGTAGCGACTACACTGTCAACAATATATCTGGAAAAAAAATTGGAAGTCGAGCAGCAAGTAGAAGAAACACTATAACATTCAAAAATTGTAAAAATGGTAAAAATGACAGCAAATATCTGTAAAATAGTCCTTTTTTTGGTGATTTAAATACAGTAAAACAGCGTATTTTTATGATCACACTGTTAAAGAACTAATTACTGTTTGTAGAATACTAATTTTTGATGTGGACATTACTAGATAGTATCTTGAATTTTGAAATGGGCTGTTACCGGTTTTCAATTGCAAATATGACATAATTTTTCTTTTAGATAATCGCTAGTACAGTCATGACTCGATAATCCAACACTAAATGTAAAACCTTCTTTTATGTCGGATAGCAAGGCTGTCGGATTGTCAAGACGGAGGTCGAGATACAAGGAGGGCTTGATGCTTGAAGGGTAATTTGTTGTTAATATTCATTGTTCATAGTTGTTATAATAATTAGTAGGGCTGGTCCGAATAGCACTTTCTGGTCTCTTGATATTCAGGTCCAATTAATGCTGAATATCTGAATATTTGGCGTGGTCAGGGGCACACTTCCACCCCAGGGGTGCGCTCTGATGGGGTGGAAGTGGCCAGAACACACAGGCAGAGCTGCTGTGCCGGTTTAGGACAGCGGTCCCCAGTTCTGTTTCTACCATCGCCGCCGCCACCACCATCCATGTTTACTTGGGTAAACACTGAGCACGCTCACGGTGTGTGACGTGGTTTTGTCCACTTCTGTGCATGTGGGACACTTTTGGGTCGTATGAAGTTCACACAGCAGATCACATACAAGTTGCATTTAATTAAAAATGTGAACGAACTCGCAAGAAAAACGGATTGAGCATTAAGTCCTGTAGTCTGAATGTAGCCAATCTGTCGGATTGTTAAGTCAGATAATACGCCGTTATCCTTATTTGTGTCGGAGTCGGTATCCAAGGCTGTCGGTATGTTAAGGTTATTTTTCATGGGTTCCGTTTGTCTTTCCTAAAAACTTGTCGGATAGCAAGGTTTTCAGATTAAGTGTCAGATTATCAAGACACGACTGTATCTGTAAAGTAATGACATTTTTTGCTGATACGAATTCTAATTTGTTAAAAAAAAAAAAGAAACAGATCTTTGATGTGAAGATTATTTACAGTTTTGACCTTTTCTAGGGTTAGGTTAGGGTTATAATTAGGTTTTACTGTTTTTTGTAATTTAACAAAAGTGGGAATATCTGTAAAATAACAGTAAATTGATCATAACTGTTAAAAACTGTTGAAAAACAGTGTGTTTGACTTACAACTCTTTTCCTGATGAATAAAGGTGTGAATTAGTGAATCTCCTCACGCAGCCTCTCCTCACAGCAAACACATGTGCAGTTAGCACGCTTGCAGCGCATACAGTCAGCGCAGTCACAAATGCACGTGAGGGAAAAATTTTCACATGAGCAACTGCATGCTGACGTTTAGATGATGAAATTTACATCAGGCTGACCCACGCAGACGTGAAAAACATGTAAATGCTTCCTTGTTTGATCGAAAACAACCCTACGTTAAATCAAGTGTGGATTTTCAAGTCCCTTCAAAGCAACAAAATACGATTAAGGAAGGACAGTTCGACTATCAGATCTAGAGTGTGAGCGCTTTACCAGATGCCAGAACACTGCAGAGTTGTTTCTGATACTAAGAAACAGGAATTTACGACTGTAGAAAGTTATCACGACTGTAGTTATTTCAGCATTCATTGCAGTGATCATGAGGTAAACAGTGCAATATTACAGCTTTAATATTCCCGAGTAATCTACCAAATGTTGTGCTGCTTTCAACTCTTTTGCCAGAAAAAAAACTTTTTTTTCAAATGTTGTTGCGCCTGAAGCTTGTGAGCCGGTTTAGCACGTAATTTACATACTCAGCTTTGACTAGTTATTTTCTAATGTTTCCAATATACGAGCACATGACAAAGTAGTTCTGTAGTGTCCCACAGTTTCTTTTTCAAGTCCCAGGTGATCGTTAAAGTTCTATCATATTCCACAGGCCACGATTATTGGCTTTTCCCCTACATTGTTTGAAGTGCAGGAGTTTTACATAATTAAGTGGAAAATGAAAGCAACTGTTTCCAGTTTCCAGAGGGAGTCAAAACAAGTGTTGGTGATTGGTTGCATCCAGGTTTGCATGCAGTTGAGCATTTCTCTGCGTCATAAGGAAGTTGTTTTGAGGTTCTTTTTTTATAAGTGAATGTGGGTTAAACACACAGCCGGCATTTTTTAGAATCATCAACGTGGGGCTGTTTTTTCAGAGTGTACAATACCAGCTTAGTATATAGATGGATGGCCAGAATGGATACAGGAGGGGGGAAAAAAACGCATTTCAAGGTTTACAGGATTAGCGTGAGCATACTGTCTACACCTATACAAATGCTGTGTACTAATTCCCAACTCTGGCTGCTTTCTAGCTGGCTCTGCAGTCACGGCTCTGTGACAGGACTCGGATCGGAGAGTACTACCCCGGGGCAGTGCGCTACACACAGGCTGACCTGGTCGACCTCAGCGATGACGACGACGATGACACCAACGTGCTCTTCTACTCTCCTGACATGACCCTTAAAGACCGAGGGCCCTGAGAGAGGGAGCAGGAGAACGGGAGGAGAGAGAGAAGGAGGGAGACAAAAGAGATGGAGGGAAGCAGCACGAAGGAGGGTCACAGCCAGAGAGAAACGCAGCGGATTAGAAACTGAGAGGCAGGAAAAAAGAGGTAGGGAGGGAATGGAAAAGGAAGATTGGGGGGACAGTCAGGCAGATAGAAGCCGGAGATGAGCTGTCAGGTTCCATTATTAATCCCCATCCTTTACTATTTAATATCCTAAAGACACACACACCACACATACTGAGCAGAGCTCCCCTGCAATACTGCCATGAGAGAGAAGCAGGGATGGAGCGCTCTAAAGATCCTCCTAATGTTAAAGGCATCTGCTGCATCCCAAAGGTCTTGAAACAATTTCGATCTCTGCGCCATCTTCTTGACTCTTGTGTTCTGCAGCGTTTTGGCATGCCAGAAAAATAAAGAATATGTTTTTTTAAAAAAAACGCACATAAAGGACTGCTGAAAGGCAATCATAACAAGGTGTTCCTTTAGCATTCGCAGCAATTACCTTTTCACATCTCTGCGGGAGATGAGTTAAAAAGCAGACCTTTTAAAAAGAGCCCTGTGTGTCGGATGTGAAAGCATCTAGATGTACCCCGAGACCGATCCCAGTTCTGAACTGTTTCCTTGCCAATGGGGGAAGGTGGGAGAACAGTAGAAATACAGAAAAGGGGATTTTAAAAACAGTCAACATGTCTCAGTGGGGGCAAATAAGTCCCAAACCACCAGTGTTTCCTTCCTTCGACAGTATTTGTTTCTCCGACTGTCTCTTTGCAGATGACGTCACATTACACAAGTTTTCCTTTGAACGTTTGCTTTGTGTTTTTTACTGAAATACTACACTTGTTTGTTAAACTGTATTTATAACAGATCGATGTACTGTATATATTTAAGTGTACAGTCTATTTTTGTACGTGCCTCGGGGCTAAAACATGAAGAAAATTAGTCCAAACCTGCTGCTCTCAGCCTGATTCAGAACACACAGCCTTATGAACAGCTTCAATTCAAAAACAAATACCCACACACACTCAGACACACACACACACACACGTGCATGTTTCTGAGGTGTTTGTTAAAACAGGTTGGGATAAAGATGACACACACACACACACATTAGACACCCACAGCGTAGGAACAGCCTTTGATGGCTCATCATCTCATGGCCTTTGTCGGTCGTGGAGAAGGGACGTAGCTGAGACGTGATTGGCAGGATAATGGAGTCACTTTATATTCAACCACAGCCCATTTGGTGTTTCCAATATCTAGGTGGCTTCATCATTGTGTCGGTGCGCTCCGCCGACTGTCAGCTGCCTCTCCGAGAAACTGAACTAATGAACCGACACTTGACCCTTCTTACCCTTGGGGTTTTTTGAACTTTTCTGCCGGGCGTCAGTGACACCGGAGTGCAACTTTTGGTTTGCAGTTCACAGAGTCCCACCAACCAGCACTGTATCTCACACACACACACACACACACACAATTGCACTATGCCCCTCTTTTGGCACTGTTGCTGGTTTTACTTGACTGTGCACTCCATCAAATAAATGAGCAGGAGAGACATTTCATAACAAAGCTGAGACTGGGCGTGTTTATTTCATTTTCACATTGATGCCATCCTTCATTCTCTCTTGCCACAGCGGCTCTGGCTCCTGTGAAGTGTTTGAATGTGTGCGTGTATGAAATGCGCGTCTTTTAGACCCCGGTCGGCTTAAATAATGGATATTAATTATTGGTCGGACCCTGCTGGCCACTGCGCGTCTCCAAATATGGTTAACTGGATTTTGATTAATGGAATATGCGCGCCATGTCCTCCAGAAAATCCAGACTTCTTTTTTTTTCCTTCCTTCCCTCCTCCTCCGCTCATACATACACGAGCTCTCCCACAGACGCTTTCGAGCCCCCCTTCATATAAAGATCCCGTGAAATAAGCGAATCTCCCTGTCACGCAAGAAGAATTATTATTCCCCCCTCATATCGTCGCATGCGCCGTAATTGGATACAATTTAACACCCGCGGCCCACGGGCATGTCGGCAGGCGCACTGCCTACTATTAGCTCGCCTCGCCTCGCCACCCTATCATTTGTCAGATCTGTGTTTGTGTGCTTCTGGTGCCTGTGTGTGTGTGTGTGTCTGTCTGTGCGCGCGTGTGTGTGTGTTTGTGTGCTCCTGGTGCCTCTGTGTGTGTGTGTGTCTGTCTCTCTGTGTGTGCGCTCGCGTGTGTGTGTGTGTGTCTGTGCGTGTGCGTGCAGCTCGAGAAACCGGAGCCATTGTTGGAGTCCGGCCATGACCTAGCTGTGACGCACAGAAACACAGAGAGAGAGGAGAGGAAAGGAAAAGAGGCGACAGCGCAGCAGCAGCAGCTCCAGACGCTGAAAAACAAGCTGCAGCTCCGTCACCTCGGAGCGGATAGAGGCAGGCAGGCCTGGTGGGTGTTTGTGGCTCCTCCGCGCCGCTTCCTGCGGGAGCCTCGTCTGCTGTTTATTAGAGCCCCGGCAGTATTTACAGGCAGGGACGTTGGCGGGGGGAGGGAGGGTACAAGCCCTCCTAAACCCAGCTCGCCCGCTGCTTACAGTCAAAAGAAGGCTGGAGAAGGTTAATGGGGAGATTACAGCCCGCATGACTGATGTCTTAAAAGTATAAATAATTGAGCCGAGGTTGCTGCGTAGCTCTTTACATCCAATGTTTTAATTAACTAGTTTTGCTCAAGGCTGCTGGTATTGAACAAAATATGACTATAAGCATTTAAAAGATACCAATTTCTCCTGATAAAAAGCGTCGGGGACTCGGGGATTTTAGGCTACACAAATGGGAGTAATCAATGTTGGGTATTTTTTTTTAGGGATGGGGGATATTTTTGGCTGTGGATTAATATACATTTTGTGAGCTGTTAAGCAGGATAATGTATGTGGGATTAAGTGAAAATAAAGCCTGTGTTGGTCATGAAGAAACGTGTCAGTGCCGCACTGATGAGATCTTAACAGTGTGGATAACAGTGAGCCTCTGGACCATACTACACTGTTAAAAATGAACCTTTTTTAAACAGTTTAAACTGTAATTGTTGTCGAACAATTTCTGGTTATTTTACAAATTCTCCCTGTTTTGCTAAATTACAGATAAAAGCTATTTGTAGTGTCGCAGTTAAAAAGTTTAACCACAAAATTACCATTTTTTACTTTAGTTAAATCAGCAAAACAGGTTCTTTTACAAAACAGCAACAGAAATTTGTAAAATTGTGTATTTTTAAGGATTGAAAAATGATGTTTAAAAAGTTTTTAGTTTTATTTTACAGATTTTCCCTGTTTTGCTAAATTACAGATAAAAGCTATTTATAATGTCGCAGTTAATAAAGTTTAACCACAAAATTACCATTTTTTACTTGAGTTAAATCAGCAAAACAGGTTCTTTCACAAAACAGCAACAGGCATTTGTAAAATTGTGTATTTTAAGGATTGAAAAATATTGTTTAAAAAGTTTTTAGGTTTTATTTTACAGATTTTCCCTGTTTTGCTAAATTACCGATAACTAATCACAATGTGACAGTTAAAATTTTTGATCTTTTAAACTTTATTTAAATCTGCAAAAGTATCATTACGTTTACAGATATTTAAATGTACATGAAAGTAATTTCTGTATTCTAAAAATTGTATTTTATTTTATTTTTTACAAATGGTAAATCTGAGAGAATCTCAGAGTTTCTATAGTAAAATTAAAATATTTTTACTGTAAAAAAAAATCAGCCATCATTTGAAAGAAAAATTCTGTACATTAAGGTTTGAAAAATTATAAATCATTTTTACTTGTTATTTTACTTATTTTCACTATTTGTTGAATCATGGATAATAACTAGTAAAATCACAGAAAAAAGTGATAATTTACCTGTTAACCATTAAAAAAATGGAATCACAATAAATTGCTTCAGATATTTGCTGTTGAAAGAAAAATTGTATATTTCAATGATTGAAGATCTACACGTTTTGGTAAATTTCAGATAACTGATATAATCACAAAAAACAAGTATTCATGTGTTAATCCTAAATGCAGGGGTTTTTTTGGGGGGGGGTTGTTTTTTTTTAAAACAGATTTTCAGTTTTTGGTCAGACTACAGATAATATCTGGTAAACACAAAGGGAAAAGGTATTTATATACACATTAACCTTAAAAACAAAACAACAAAAAAAATATTCACATCAAAAATCGTTTTTTACAAATTACTTCTTTTTTTTAAAACAATGTTAAATCTTAAAATACACTGTTTTGCATTATGTAAATCTATTAAGAAATCCGTTTTCACAGATATTTGCCAATATTTTTACTTTTTTTTTCTTTTTTTCCCCTTTTTTTTTGAGGAGTTTCTGGCTCCATGTTCACTAAATATATATGTACAGAAACGTTAATCCTTATATTTCATGGATGTAGCCATTACTGCATAGTCAGCATGGTAGCCAGGATGTTACAAACAATGAAATATTACATTTCCAACACATT
Organism: Stegastes partitus; assembly: GCF_000690725.1. Classification (NCBI taxonomy): domain Eukaryota; kingdom Metazoa; phylum Chordata; class Actinopteri; family Pomacentridae; genus Stegastes; species Stegastes partitus. The sequence goes on along the minus strand of NW_007577738.1, from coordinate 152,583 downwards.
CCCTGAAATTATAGCCACCCACCAGACTCTGTATAATTTTCTAAATATTTTACCCCAAAAACGCAAAGGTTCTGCCTTCTGTTTTCTTAGATTAATGTAAATCTTGTGTACCACGCACACATATTCCACAGCCTTTGTCATGGTGTACATTAGAGATGCAGCTGCTGTTTTTCTGTAGTTTTTATATAAAATGTCAGCAAACGGTCATAAAGATGAGTCACTTTTACCACACACGACATATTCCAATGCAAATCCATCCCCTCCCCCCACCAAAAAAACATTTATTTTACTACCACATTGGAGAAGCTGGAACCAGCAAATCATTTGCTGCCAATGGATTAATCGATTAGGCTTAATTGCCCCAGCCCTAGTGCAAATATCGCCTGATGAATAGGCTGCAAGATCCCTTTAATTTCCTCCTTTTAGCCTGTAATGTTTTAAAATATTTATCAAAAAAATATAGATCAGGATCATCTGTTTTAAAACAAGAAAAATGACACGTGTACAACTGTGGACTAATCCCCCAAATTTGGAGCAAACATCGCCGCGGATCTGGGTGTCTGATCCCGCCTGTATTTATAGCTGTTACTTGAGAATCGAGGCGTTTAATGCGCCTGTTTCCCGGCGCCCCGTCTGCTCTGCGCTCGGCTCTGCTGCTGCTGCTGTTGCTGCCTGAGTAGAGCGCAGGAGCGAGCGGAGCTTCGTGCGCTGCGCTTCGGCCCCGAAAGAGTTAAATTAATCTCTTTCTCTCCCGTCTCTCTCCCGTCTCTCTCTCTCTCTCTCTCTCGCTCGCTCGCTCTCTCTCTCTCAACACACACACAGGCTGCCACCGCCCCAGATAACAGAGGGGCGCCTCTCCCCAGCCAGCCAGCCTCCGCTAATCGCAGTGGCAGGAGGGGGGAGTGGAGTGCCGGCGGCCTCTCACAGCGCTGGGCTTTTTATTGACGCTGCCTGCCTGTGTGTCATCCGTGTGTGTGTGCGTCTGTGTGCGCAAAGGCCGTGCGCGCTTGTGGGTGCGTGTCAGAGCTATAAAGAGGTGTGTGTGCGTCTGCCTCGCTGTGTGTGTGTGTGTCTGTGTGTGTGTATGTGTGTGTGCGCTCCCCGCCAGCAGCGGAAAGCAGGGAGAGGCGGGGAACTGGGAGGGTGGGTGGCGAGGTTATGAGCGGAACTCGACAGAGGCCGACAGACGAGAGAAGAAGGAGGGGAGGACGAGGGGAAGGGAGGGGAGGGGGAAATCTTTCTTGTGCTGCGCTGAGAGCCGCCACCGCTTCTCCTTCCCCTCAGATAAGGTTCGTTTGAAGGTTTTCATCTTTATTCTCACAAAAAAAAAAAAAAAAAAAATGACGCGTGTGTTTCTGCCCGCGCGTTTCGGAGAAGGGGATTGCCGTTTTATGATGCGCAAGGTCGGAATAAGACAAGTGTGACTGATCGCCTCGCTTATTTTATGCCACAAGCCCCACTGATTGATTGCATCGATGAATTTAGCAGCCTATTGATTAGGGTTTAATCTATAGGTTTACGTCTCTCAGTGTTCCAATTATTGGAGACTCTCTCTCTCTCGCTCGCTCGCTCTCTCCCTCCCTCCCTCTCTCTCGCCTTTTCTCTCTCCCTCCATCTCTCGCTCTCTCTCTCTTGCGAGCAGCAGTGTTTGGCTCGGAGCCACGCTCGCCCTGCCGCGCCAGGCTGTAATTATCCCCGGTGAGGCCGCGCTAACACAGCGTGGCGCGCCTGTGGGGAACCGGTTAGCCCTACAACACTGGTGGGGGCGCATGAATGTGCGTGCCAGCGTGTGCGTGCGTGCGTGCGTGTGATTTTGTGTGACACAGAGGGAGAGAGAGTTGTTGCTGTGTTGATATTTCGGTAGCCTGCATCAGAGCGATTTCAAGTCCTTGCATGAACCGCGGAACCTGGATTAAAGATTAGACAATTGATTTAGCGCAACTGATGCCCTCACTAACAAAAAAACCCCGCAAAAGTCACCAGGCTGTCATGAGTCCACACATTTTTTTGGACTCTGTTTTCAATCACACCAGATCAAATCCAAGGAGGTCATGAGCAGGATTATCAGAATACGTAAAAAGAGAGGAAGAGTAATCTGTTTATTGATTGTTAAATTCAGACATTTATGGTCTCTAAATCACCCTAAATGCTTCTTTTCGACTTCTTTTTGGCCACTGAAAGAACCAAAGACGCTCTTATGACCTGCGAGAGAAGAATCTGGACAGACAATCTCTAAATCTTGTTGTTTGCTATGAGCTTCTGCAAGTTTTAAATAAAGCACGTTTTCTGCATTTCAGCCTTATTGTCTTATTGTCGGAGGGTTTCTGAGTCGCCTCTTCTTAGTGATGCTAAACGTAAAGGGTCCATTGTCGCTGGTTCTAGACTTCCAAAACATCTTCCTTGCAGAAAAAAAACGTATTTGCAGCTGAAATATTTCCAACATCCATAGCAGCTGTTATGAAAAACCAATGTTGGGGCTCAACAGAAAAGGTGAACGCAAGTCCTTTTAGGCTGCAGCGACTTCTAATGAAATCATGTTCAACCAACAAGCTCCACTGAGTTGAGGGAACTGGCTTTACCTCCACAATCAAAGGTGTTTTTAATGGTTGACTGGTAACATAAACACATGTTTTTAAGTCAGTTACTTGTAACAGTTGTTTTAAATGATTTGTATCCATATTGGCTACTTAGTTACCATAATTATGAACATAAGGTCATAACTTTGCAAATGTAAAACAATTAAGCTGCTCCAATGTTCGGTAGATCAGGGACGAGATGGGAAATCTCAGACTCAAGGTGAAGGTAAATTATGATGAGTTATCTCAACTTGAATTTAGTCTCAAATCCATCCATCCATTATCTACACACCGCTTAATCCTCACTACGGTCGCGGGGCTGGAGCCTAACCCAGCCAATTTAGGGTGAAGGCAGAGGACACCCTGGACAGGTCACCAGTCTATCACAGGGCCACACTTAGAGACAGACAACTGAGTACACTCACATTCACACCTACGGACAATTTAGAATCACCAATTAACCTCAGCATGTTTCTGGACTGTGTGGGAGGAAGCCGGAGAACCCAGAGAGAACCCACACTGCACGGGGAGAACATGCAAACTCCACGGAGGAAGATCCCAGTGCCCCCACCGGGACGCGAACCGACAACCTTCTTGCTGCGAGGCAACAGTGCTAACCAACTTGCAGCCCTCTAAATTTGAGTTGAACTTACACACAATACTAAGTTGGTACAATTACCAACGTCATTGTGTCCATACAACGCCATCAAAGTCCTGCTTTTACCTTTAAAAGTTAGTCTAAATTAGTAAGTTGGATTTATTTTTTTGTTTCTGCGTTGCAACCCTACATGTAATGAAGTGGTTGGAACAGGTCTCTTGAATCACTTTTTAGAGTGTAGAAGGGAGCTGTTGTGAACCAAAGTGTTTTCATGAAGTATTCTTGGCCGGTAAGGGTGCTAGTGGAAAAGAAGTGGGGGAAGCTTTTGGAAGAAGACAGTTAGTGGCTGGACGGATCTCCTTCACTTCAGCCTTTATTCCATAATTAGAATCTTGTTCTGGTGTGAGCTCAGGCAAGCTAATCTTTCCACTTTAATGTGAGGGCTGAGCACGACTCCTGTCTGGGTAACACTTTATGCGAGTATTGGTTTTAAGGTGAACCTGAACAAAGCATAATCATTGACTATTCTTTTTTGTTGTTTTTTTTAAGGAGTGCGCGTTGCAAGCGTTGCTTCTATTGATTGCACACGTGCACATGCCCGAGCTTGTGCGTGCTAGTGAGTGTTCAGGCAAGTTTCTGTGTGTGAGTTGCAGTAAGCGATCCATAACGATCTGCAGGTGGATTGTGCTGATTAGTACCGGCTGCTGTGGACTGAGCTGCGTGCAAAGAGCTTCCTGCAATCTGAGCCTGCCGACTGAGAGAGTGTGTGTGTCTGTCTGTGTGTGTGCGCGATGTCGGGCTCGCTTGTGTGTTGGCAGTCAGCCCTTTCAAAATGTGTGTCAGGGCTGTGTGGTTTTGTGTCTCCGTTTTTTAGGCATGTGCACATCTGACAGGACGTGTGTTGAAGGCGTGTATGTTTGTATGTGCACGTTTCACGTGAAGTTACCATGCAAACATGTGTGTTTGCCTGTTCGCCGCTTCAGTGTCTGATTGCAACAGCAGATGGCTGGATCACTGTGACCTCCCAGAGTGCGCCACTTTCTACACCATTATATATCCACGGGTGCGTGCGTGAGCGCGTGTCCTCGCCGTGTTGGCTTTTACAAGACATACATCTATGCCCGAATCCCCGACACGACGTAAAATGACGGTAAAAAGGGAGGGGAGCCCGTTTTTACGCGCATTTTTTCGTCACCGTTATCCAGCGTGAGTGTTTTCAAAGGCACATGCTGTTCTCAGGCTGGCTTTTTCAAACCACAAAGTTCACACACAGCCATAAAAGTGCAGCCATAAAAAGGGCTGCGCTCGTTCTCCAGACCTGTTTTTGTGTCTCCCTCAGACTCTCTCGGCAAAGGTGTTTTTCTGAGGCTACAACTGTGTGTTTTTTGTGTTGGAGCGGCAGAAATTTGGTTTGCCCCGCGGTTCCTCAGAGCAATATTCATCCTAATCCAGTTTTCCAGTGAGTGATGGAGAGAGCCGAATTGCCTTCAACGCCCTCTGAGTCAGAGCAGGAGGGAGAGAATGAGGAAAGACCTGGTGCGCGCTGCGTTCTTCTGCGTCTTTCCAGCTCCCTGGTGACCTTTCTGCGTGATTATAGGTTGCGTGCGACATTAGAGTGATGCTGTATAATACGTGTTTGCTATTTTAAGCTTTTGAAATTATCACCCTGAGAGCATTTTCGGTGACTTTTTTTTGTGTTTGTAATAAATTGTGGCTCGCAATGGTACACAAAACTCTGATTTGGACCGAGGGTGCAGATAAAAACCTCCCTGCTGACAGCTCGGAAAAGCAGCACATCAAATCCCTTCATAGGCCTGTATTTACACTAACGGTACAGACAGCCAGGGCTTTGGTAGGGTAGCAGGGTTGCCAGGTTGGATCTTACCTGCTAAAATCTGGGCAGCATAAGTGAATGGGACATATGGTGTAATGTGGCTGAATGTGTCACACTCAAATTGCCAGGGCTAAAGATGGTGGGGGAAATAAATGTTAGCATATTTTTGTGGACAGAAAAAAAACAATTTAGCAGAACCCAACCAAGAGCTGGTTTGGCTACAGAGAGCACAGGTATGCTGGGAGGATGAGGGCAGTTCATTGCATGCCAGCTGCAACTGTGTGACCACATAAAACATAAAAATTGAGTTGAGTTCTTTCTCTTAGGGCACTCTTGCTTCTCATCTTGCGGTCCAACAGCGCCTAACTTGGATTCTTCAGTTTGCTGAGTTTGTTGGACTAAAAACAAAAAAGCATCAGAATCTTTGTATATCCTGAGCCTGTAGTCTAAATGTTATCACTATTTTGTTACCTCTCTCACATCGGGATCCATACAAATCCATTATGCATGGAGTGGAAAACAAAACACCACCACATCACAGCGAGCGAATGTGAAATTGTATGTTGCAGTCAGGATTCAACCGAGTTCAACTGTTTTTCAGTGAGTAATGGATATTTTCCAGCTCTATTTTTATTTAGGCATGGGCTGCTCGTGTCAGAAACGCTCATCCGCATCCATCTACTGTCACGATCCAAAAAAACAAAACAAAGAGGCAGTTAAATGGCATGTGCTGTACGTTACACACCATCCCATCTGTCAGCAGCTCCTGTTCAGGCCCTTGTAAAGTAAGACTCTATGTCTGCAGTCGCTGGCTAAATTTGATAAAACACAGTTTTCTTTCCATTTTGCCCATCCATTCTCACCAGGACGCCATTATTTTTTTTAACATTTTGTTTTAGTGTGGTTGCGCTTAACTGAGCTTTGGAGAACAAACCTGGTTTAAGAGTTGCAGTGAAGTTTCAAAGCCAAGTTTCTGCCAGTCGCTGTAGTTAACAATAGTGTGGTTGCCATAGTTTTTTGGTTGGAGTCTTGGTGTAACTGCATAGGAGTTACCGCTGCCATGTGTTGACTGGACCCTGCAGTGCTGTATCATATGAGGTTTGCAATGTGGACAAAGCTGAGCCAAGTTTCACTTTGTTTTGCCAGACCATTTTGTGTGTGTGTGTGTTTTTTAAAATAAATTTTGTTGCAGGAGCTCTCAGCCTTGGAACCCCTGCTGGTGGATGGACAGGCCTCATTCAAATGAACTAAGGCGCTGTACTTTTTATTTTTTTTTCTCATGCAGAGCTGAATTCATTGTGAATGCAGCCCTACTGTAACAGATAACAGCGTGGAGTCAGCTCACTAATTTATGCTCTTTCAGTTGTCTGCAAACAGACACAGGAAAATATGCAAATGAGAACAACTAAATAGTGTGTCTGGTTGCATTATGTGCGGTCATATTCAGAGCAGGAAAGGAACTGAGCAGAGGTTAACCAGCTGAGACACAGCGGAGTAGCCCGGGCCCAGTCTGCTCTTGCCAGATGTTGGCTGAGCTGCATAATTTTTGTTGACCTAAAGAGGAAAAAAGCGATTAAACCATTTTCCTATTGATTAAACATTTCAGCGTGAACGGAAACAATCTGAGGACTCCATTGTCGATGAGGCTGTTTCCACACAAACAGTGCTTTCACAGGGTTAAGTGTGAACATAGCCTCGGCTGTCTCGTGGTTTAGCAGCTGCGGTTGTGGTGGGCAACTCTTGGTTGTGAGAGGTCGAGGGTGGAGCTGATCGTGCCTGCCCATTCACACTGCATTTGTCTAAGTTTGAAGAAAAAAGCAACAGCTCAGATGCGTGATGGAGCTTCCTAAAGAGTTTTGCCCATTTAAGAAAAAAAGTGTAGTTTTGGTTGCTGTGGTCCTGCATAAATACACCCACCCTGCTACCCTTTTCTTTTCATTTCACACTGAGAGGAAGCTCTTCTCTCAGTTCCTCGTACCTCTGACTCCAAACTCTTGGACGGTTTGGCCTTCAGGATGAGTTTAGCTTTTAAACGCGTCCATATGTGAGTGCTCTGTGAGCTTTGTGTTTATTTGTGTATGACCGTCTGGTTTAACTCCTACTTTCAACAGCTGTGGCGAATGCAGCCAGACCTTCCATTGCCAAGTCTCCCTCTTTTCCTACTCCTACTCTGCTTCTGTCTGTCTATCTGTGTGTCTGTCTGCTGGCCTTTCTCCCTCTACCTCCCGTTTTTCTCTTTCTTTCTCTCTCTCCACACATGCAGGCACATGATGCACACACCTCAGGCTTGATATTCATAGCCTCCTCCTCCTTTACTTGACATGGGAGCCTTAACAGATGTGCCCCAGCCTTGAGCTGCCTTCCCCCCCTCTCTCGCTCGCTCTCTCGCCCCTCTCTTTCTCTGTCTCTCCACTGCCTCACAAATTTACCTTTATTTGTCTTTAGACTTCAGGGGAAAAAGCTAAACTGACATATGAGACAAAACGTGAACAATATTAAAACATTTAGATGGAAATAAGGGAGTAAAGAAAACAACAGTGTCTCATTTGCGGACCCTTGGCACATGTAGGTTACAGTATTAAATTATTTACCTTAACGCTAACAAGAAGCAGTTTTACCACATATTTTTGTGTTGTTGTTTTTGCATATATTTACATGTGTGTGCATCTATTATTCACGTGTTTACGCACCGAATGCAAGAAACTGAAGCCAAATTGTGCATAACTTGGCCAAAAAGCTAATTCTGTCATATTCTATATCCTCCATATGGAAATGTAAACTGTACCATGTATGTTGGTGCTCTTCTTTGGCTCTCTTTTTGCATAATCTAACTTTTCTTTTACGCAAATATTCAATCCAATTTCATTTTACTGTCGTGATTATTATTTTCCGCCTCATTTCTGCAGCTGAAAACCTCGCCTATTCCTGTTTTGGAGTTTCAGCGGAGCTTGTGTGTGTGTGTGTGTGCCTCTGTGTGTGTGTGGCTGTCTGTGTGTCTCCGTTCGTGCGTGCGCGCGCAGCCAGTGCCGTGCGCTGGAGGCTTATGGTAATTGCGGTCTCCCGACTGGCCTTCTGGGTAGAGTCTGCGCGAGTGGGAGTGGAGCGAGTCGCTCGGTCTCGGCAGCGTTCATCCATTCTGTGCGGCACTCCCCGTACAGCTCCGTGCGTCCTCGGTGCGAACCGAGGGCTCCGACCGGGCTGTTGTCTGCGATTCTCGAAGAAAACGCGGGACGTTAGAAAAAAGCTTCACGGAATAACCTTCAGCAAACCTTCTCACACACAGAATCCGCTGTTGGAGAGGACATGGAGTGACGGAGAGCGGGAGAAAGGGGCTTTTTCCGAGGACGGCGTGCTCCGCTGAAACCCAACATGGCGCTGCTGCGAGGTACGGCCGAGCTGAATTAATTTCTCCGCGAATCCGCCGACCTCGCCACCTGTATCCTTTGGGGGGCCCGGGCCAAACGGCGCATTGCTCTCCGACTTAAAGGACCTGAACGGATTTTCTTTTGTGGATTTCTCTGTATCCCGGCGTTTGTTTTTCCTCGGCGCAGGATCTTTTTGTTGCTTTATGGAAACCCAAGTGACATTTTCAGCAGCAAAAAGTCCGTTTGAAATATAGGGTAATGGATGAGAGTTGTATGTAGACAATAGAATAAAGACCAAGAGCTTTATATGTGAGACTTGTTTTGTTTTGAGACAAGTGGATAACCTGTTAGACACTTTTAGTTGTTTTTTTTTTTTTTTTTTCCCTTTGGCCGGGATCGTCTGTCTCCAGCAGACAGGACCGTAACCGGGCTCGTCTACGTACGCACGGATCGCTGCCCTCCTAGTTAACTTGGCAAAACAGGAAAAAAGACGTGAGTTGGGGCGCACGGACCACGGCTGGAACTTGCACCAATTAACCAGGTGAGCCAATCAATGGAGAATCAAAATGTATTTGCATTAACATGTGTCTTTGGCTCTGTGAAATCCCCTGCGTGAGGACAGAAAAACGTGCCGCGCTCTGTTTTTAATAGTGCTGTAGCGGCCAAGATGGTTTAAATGATCCCAGTGTTTTCATGTGGTGTGTTTTTAATCAAAAACAGTCTTCTTGTGAGGTTGAATCTGAACGCGATAGTCCGGTGTTGTGCGCGGAGACAGGGAGAGGATCGGCCACTTCTAAGAATAGCGCATAGGGTGGTCTTTGTGCGTTTCGGCGGGGCAGTGGCATGTGGTTGATAAATAACAAACGCGCACACACACGCACAATGATCCGACCGTGAGTTTGGCCTTTTTAACAACTGTCCTGTCCCCCGGACGGAGGTGAAAAGGACGAGTCTCGGAGATTAGCGAACTTGAAAGTGGCGCCGTCCTAGACGGTGAATATTCAGGCTTTTCGCACCCTGTTGTGTGACGGGAGAGTGTGAGTGCCTGTGGGGCGAAGGGTGGGAGTGTGTATGTACGCGTGCGCGTGCGCGCACACGGAGCTTCTGCGCTAAACAAGGTTACGGAATCCAGCCTCGCCCTGCCAAAGGGAAGCGAGCGGTGCTGCTCCGTTTATACACAGTTCAGTTCAGTTGGAGGGCATCCCCGCGGTGTGTGTGCGTGACAGCTGAGTGTGTATTCGTGGGGGAGGTGTGCGTGTGGGGGCTTTGTTTGGACAGAGTGGACGTTGATCAGTCGTCTCATCAGTCCAAAAGGTAGTGTTGGAGGAAAGGTGTGGGGGGTTGGGGAGGAGACGGGACGCGGGACTGCACCGCTCACCTTCCTGTCGAGTTGATGGAAACCGCTCTGGCTTTGTGCCATCGCTCTTTCTCACTCTTTCTCCACACACACAAACACACACGCCGTGGCTTGCAGGTGTTTTCGGATATGACTTTGCTCTACACGGTGTTGTCTTCCACTCTTGCACGCAGTCTTGCTGCGCGATCGTCTTTGCATTGCAGGGAAATATTCTTTGCGCACAGAGGATCGATGTAGCGCCAGTTAGGACCCCCCCTCCCCTCCCCTTCCTCTCCGCGGAGCTCCGATGCGCGCTGCTCTCTTGTCGGGAGAGTGTTCAAGCCAGACTCTTTGATAATATTAAAATACTTTCCAACCTGACGCGTACTACTGTCACCGTGGCGTTTCATAGTTTGGCCAGCTTTGGTTCGCTTCACTTTTAACGCAATGTACAAATTTATACTCTGCCCACTTTAAAATCTTTATTTTTTTCACTTTTCAGTCATCTAATCTCTGCACTATTGTGGCAGACGGCAATCAGGATGAGCCGCTTCTTATAAAGTTGCTGTTTAATTGAAATAAGTGCTGCAAGGCGAGTTGGACGCGATCCAAACGGAATCGTGTTACCTAACGATTCTTTAAAGCTCCTTTGCGGGCTGCGCAGTTTCACGAGCAGCAAAACGGCATTTAACCGAGATATGCTTTTTTTTTTTTTTTCCTTGAGACGACTTCGTCTAGACCGCAGGAAAACGGCCTCACATCGGCGGAGTTTCCCCTCCCGTGCCGCCTCTGCCTGCTGCCTGTCCTGGAGCCACACAGGCACTAATTAGGGGACGCTCTCTTAGGACGATCGATGTGCCTCATATTGGCTGGCTCCAGCTCATTGACGAGCTTAGTGAGGGAAGCAGCTACTAAAAGACCACTTCAGCCTCGGCAGCCAATCCGTGCGGGAGATACGGGAAAGAATCGCTCATAACGCAAACGTCTGCTCGGCTGAGTGCGCAAAGGCAGGTTGCGGGAGGAAGGAGGGGGGAGCAGAAACTCGTGTTGGGACCTTTGGAAGGAACGGAGTAGGGGATTAACTGGTGGGGGGTGGAGGCTACTTCAGAGGGCTTTGATGGAGAATAAAAGCGAAGTTGTGTTTAAATTAAACGTCGGCCTTAATTGGTACGGCAAGGTAAAGGAAGTGAGGAAGGGATAAACACGTGGAGATGTGGAAATTTGGATGCACATGTGAGGATTAGGAGCGGTCATCCATAAGAACTTGTAATTATTTACGAAACGGAATAGATAAATGAGGCTACAGTGGTCCACATTTTTGACGTTGTGGTGGAAATAATGATGCATTAAGTCGTGGCCTCAGGTTTTCTTGTCATTTCTAGTTGCTTGAGGATTTCTCTCCCAAAAAATACAAGTGGATTTCATGCATTACGCAGCCACATTGGAATAATCCGGCCTTCAAACATCACCCTGTTTGCTTCTTTTTTTTCTGAATAAACCACAAACTTTAATGACTGCTAAGTCTGATCTCTCAGTAATATAGTCTGTTCCCCGTGTGGCATGTTACGGAAGCCTAAAACAAATACTTCACATTTTGTGTGGGCCGAGTTTATTTATAGTGTACCCCGTCGGACTGTTTTGCGCATCATTTTTCCGCTGCGCGCTCTGAAGCCAGTGTGGGACTGATCTGTTTTCCAGGTGTTGGAACACAGATGGGGGAGGGCTGCTTACCATAGATTTGCCATACTGATTTTTCTCTCCTTCCCTGACAGGACTTCACACTTCTTCCGCAAACAGTGTTTTATTGCCCATTAGTTAGCCAAAATGCGCTTCAGCGGGGCCCCCTCAAGCAAAATAGGATTTCATTTGGTGCTAATTTTATTCATTAGAAATAATCTCTAATTAGAAATGCGCAAAGAAAAACGGTGTGGGCTAATCACTTTCACCTCTGTCAACCTCACCTCCCCAAGTGCAGACAAGCCAGTTCAAATAAACACTATAGGTTCTAAATCTGCGGAGGTGCGAATGGATGTTTTACGCATTAAAGGCATCCGAGAAGCCACGCTTTTTTTATTTTTTTTTTGGAGCACGCTGTGGAGAAATTCACAGTTTCAGGGATTCAAAAGTTCACCTGGAGGCAGCACCAGTCTTCGGGGCCTGGTGGGGCTCATTGTCATGCTGAGTGATGTGTGACAGTGGATGTGTCAGCGTGGCGCTCCGTGGGGCGCCTGGAGGATCTGCGAAAGGGACAAACCGCGCCGCCTCCATTTTAAACCCATTAACCTCCAGTTTGTCCGCTTTTTCTAATCTGGAATCAATAGGGACCACGCGGGGAATATTACGCACAGAGAGCGAGAGCGTGTCAATACAATCACGGGGCCACTTTTGCCGATCAAACCTAATGTGTTCGGGGGAAGTAGTCAAGGAGGAATATTCGTCAAAAGCTATCCCCGTGTTCTGTTTTATATCCAGACAGAAGGCACAAGGGCTGTCTCATTGTTGTCGCGCTTGTTTTTTTTTTTTTTTTTTTCCCTTCCCTTTTTGTCTCACTCACGCCTGGATATAAAACAACAGTCTCGTCGCTGCCGGCGCTGCGCTCGCTGCTGCTGAGGCGAGATGCGTGTGAACAAAAGCGGAGGCACGGCAGAGAGCCGAGGAGAGATCGGTTTTCCAGGCGCTGCGCAGCTCCCGGAGGAGACGTCACGGTTTGATTGAAGCTATGCTCCGTGCTGGCCTCCCGGGACCTCGCGATGAAACGGGAGAGCCCCCCTTCCTCCCTCCTTCCCTCCCTCCCTTTCCACCCGCCTCTCTCCCTCCCTCTCTCTCCCTTTTCTCTCTGAGCGCTCCACTAAGCTTTTTGTTTCGACGAGGTCTGGAGCGCACGGGTCACTTCCCTGCAGAGATGTGTCGGCCCCCCCAGTACTGTTTCACCCGCGCGGAGACGGTCAGGACGGAGCCACATCACATTATTCTCTTCTTCAGCAGCTGTCTGGCATATTAAAACCGATGTTCCTGCAGCCGATTACGCACGGTTTAAGTTGTTTTTTTTCCCTTCTAAGTTCTCGGAGTTTTGCTCGATAACCGTGTCTCCAAACGGAACATTTGGCTGGATTTACTGATAAAACGCCACATCCAGTGACTTAACGCGATATGAACGCACAATTAAAACCTCGCTCTGATTGCGCTTAGTTTACTGACCTCGCTCTGGCCTATCGGAAGATTGATTTGGCAGCAGAGTAATGATGACACACCTCCCTCCCTCCTCCGAGCCTCTGCAGGCACAGTCTTGATCAAGCCTCCTCGTTTGTTTTTAGACATCGGTGCCTCGGGCATCGCTGACGAAATCCCACAGACTCTTGGCAGTGCAGCAGGGTAGCAGAGATAGGAGTTTATTACAGCAATAGCCTTCAAAGCAGGAATGCGTTATCTGCTGTCTGGATGGCACGTCACTGAGTTCGTGTTGGCTGCAAAGTTTCTGACCTCGAGTTGGGGATCCTCGCAACTAAACACCTAAAGTACATTATAGTGGAAAAACCATTATTCTTTTAATGTATGAGACAACTCACATTCATATCCTGCTTCTGTCCTGCCTGTGTGACGCATCGTCTAACTTTAGCGTTGAAAAGTACTCCTAAAAGAGATTATTATTTATTTGGGGTCATATGAAAGTGGATCATGTGTTTTTCATCACACAAAAGCAGAGCCAGCATTTTTTTTTTCCTTCTCTCCTCCAGAAACGTCAAGAAAGCTCCGGTAAACGACTCGTGCATGCGCATCTCTATTACAATCGGGTCCTTTGGTGGCATAAAGGGCCATTTAGTCCTCATTTGGCCCGGGATGAATAGAGCCAGTTCAGCAGCCGCCGCCCGGGCCCTAGTGACAGCACGGGTTGGGGGTTGGGGAAGGAGGGGGGTGGGGGGTGGTGGTGGCGCTCACAATGTCGCCGTTGTTGACGGCCGTGTTGCCGAGGGGGGGAATTGAACCGTGCACCGACTTGCATGCGGCTGTGCAGCGGCCCGGGAGGACGCAGGGGCCCCTTGTTTACAACTCGGTCGCTAATAATGTGACAGCTGAAGAGACGCCGCCATCTCCTTCCAGCTCCAGCAGCAGCAGCGCAGCTTTCGCTCTCTCTCGCTCCCTCTCTCTATCTCCAGCGTTTATCTCCCCCATCTCTCTCCTCTCTGTTGAGCTACAATCAGGAACAGCATGTCAACTTTCCATAAGACTGCGCTGAGCCTCCGCTGACATGATCAATTGGACCATTTGGCACGCGTTGGCCTGATAATCAATAACAATTAAAATTGGGCTCGTCTGTCTCGCCTTTTCCTCATTATGATGCTGGGCGTTAATGTTGCCTGAGGCTGTGCATAGTTTGTAGCCGGGCTGTAGTTTTTCTGCCGCTCGCTCCTCGTGTGTTTTCTCAGATTTGCTCCCGCTGATTTCTGTTTTGTTCACCGGCTGCGTGCGCAAAAAAAATTCCTCTCGTTTTGAGCGCACAAACACTTACACGCACACACACACTCACACACACACATACGCACACAGCGTCCGTGTGCAATGGTGTGTGTGTCTGTGTGCGCGCCCGCATTTAATCCGTGTTTATCCCCACCCCACCCCCGTCGCTGCGGAGATTATCCTGCGTCATACTGCATTTTTTTAGAGCTGATCGGAGCTCTGCGCTTCAGAGAGCTTGGCAAAGCTCCAGGGACAAAGAGCGAGAGGGCGCCCATACACTCCCGTCACACAGCGAGACCCACATTCCCGCTTTCCCCGCTATTCTAGACGCGAAAACGTGACTAAATCACACAGACGGTGCGGTCTTTGTGCATAATCCACGTCCTGAGTTTCTTTTAGTGTGCCCCTGCGCTCCTAGCTGGTCATTTATCAACTTGTGAAAAAGGAGACGAAGCTGCTAAATGGTGACATTAAACCAGCTCCACCAGCAGCAGCACATACAGAGATATAACCTACATATTAGGCTATTGGTATGCACGCAACCGCTGCGCTGCACGGGGAGTAGAGAGGCCTCAGCCCGGAGGAAACGATGAGCGGTGCCGGTGTTTGTTCTGGTGCGTATAGCGACGGGTCACGGAGAGTTCAAGTCGCTGTCATCAGAAACAGGAAACAAAAGGGAAGAGAGGGAGAAGCGAGTTTGTTTTTCCTCCCTTTCTTCTCTTCGTCTTTTTATCAGTCTATCATTCTGTCCTTGTTTACTCCTCCTGCGCGGAGACAATGCCGAAATAGGCTGCAGGGGCTGAGCCAGGTTCCGTCTAAAAAACACCCGGTGGTTTTCTGTTTAATGGTGCGAGTCGGGGCTGCGCTCCAGCGGTCTGCTTTATAAACGCAGCACACCGGCCGCTGCGCTCTCTCTCCCTCTGTCTCCCTCCCTCTCTCTCTCCCCCCTCCTCTCCCCCCTGCCTGCTGCTGCTGCCGCCGCTGCTGCCGACCAGCGTGATGGATTGGACGGCCGTCGGGAGTTGTTTGTTGCGCAAACTATTCTTAGCAGCGGGGATGGGCGTCAACACAGCGCCTTTTTCCTCCTTTCCTATCTCCCGTTTCGCTCTTTCTCTCTCTCGCTCGCTTTCTCTCGCCGTCCTTCCACTCATGGTGCGATATTATGTTAGGTTTCTTCCCAGAAAATTCTCAGACACCACTTGGCTTCATCTGACATTTGATATCCTGTAGGCCTAAATGGAAACTCTTATTGATGTGATGTTAGCTGAGCTCCAAATCGTCTCCACTTAAAATATCAGCAATACCATAAAAGCATTATTGCGCATCTATTTTTCTTTCTTTCTTTTCTTCTTCTTAATTTAATACCAGTTTAGTAAGCTGCAAACTCTGGATGAGAGGAACTCCCTCTCGTGCGTTTTGGCGCACTGACTTTTACAGGCGTCCAGTTTTATTCCCAGCGGGTTCGTGGCCATTGGCCCCGGTGGAGTCTCACATCTTATCTTGACGACAATAAATTTCATGGAAAAGACAGGTGCCGCTGTGCAAATACTCAGTGTGGGTGAAGTAATAGTCACAAGACACCACACTTTTGATGTTGTTGCTGACTTGAACGAGAGCAGATAATTTCCGTTCTAAGTCGTTTCCCAGCTGTGTTTTTGTTTTCTTTCCGGAGACGCAACGAGGATTTGGGCTAAATTTATTCCAGAGACAAATATTTCACTATGTTGGCAGTTGCGTTTGTGTTTATGTTGTGCAGAAATGTCCATAAAGTCGCGCATATCTGCTTCTGAGTGAGGCTTAATCCTTCGCTATCGTGTTGCTGTCTCGTTGAGCGCAGACTTTTCAGTGCAAGGGCAGCCGCCGTGTGTGTGCGCAAACCACTCTCACTTGGTTGGCGTGTGAGACAGAGAAATGGTGCGTGTGACGCTCCAGGAAATGCAGGAACGGGGAGTGATGTGATTTCTCAACGTCGTCTGTGTGAACTGGTGAAACGCACACACGGAGACGAGCACACGTTCGCACACTGTTGCGCTTTTACGCACACCGTTTCGGTTCCCTTGTTGAAGCAAGACGGGCCGCGGGGAAGCTGTAGCTGGATCTGGTGGGGGTGGGGGGGCTGTGGGGGGATGGGACAGGGAGAAGCCGTGTCGAGGGGCCCACAGCAGGCTGATTAATGTGCCCCGGGTCACGGCAATAAAAGTGGCGTGCCAGCGCCTCGGCAGCGAGGCGCAGAGGCGTTTCTCTGCAATGATCGAGGAGCCGAGTTTCTCTGCTGCTCTCAGCACCGCAAAGCTTCACTTTTTCTATTTAAAGCCACTTCTCTCTCACTGTCTCCCACCTCATTCCTGTAGTTACTGGCTCTACTAACAGGCCTGCCTCGCAGAAATGTCCAAACCAAAAGAGTAATCAAGTCATCATTCAAACTTTAAATATATCCTTTTGAATAAAATCTGCTAAGTGTAGCAATATTCTCACCTTCCCTTTTTGTTGTTTCATCTGAGGATTTTGAAAAAGCTTCCGAAATTAGGCTTACTCTGTTAGTGTTAAGATCCTACTTGACTCAGTGGCCCATAAATGTTGAGTGATTTCTCCATTTTGCTGTTTGAACAAATAGATTTATGAATACAAAAAGTGTGTGGTTTGTTACAGTGTCCCACTTAGTCAGAAATGCACAAGCAAGTTATTTCCCCTGCTCTTACAATGAAGATATGTATACTATAAGCTCACAGCATAATGTAAATACAAATTGGAAATTTTCAAAAACAAAAGTTTCCTCTCACCACAGTTGAAATTTGTTTTTAAATCTGCATTATCAGCATCCAGTCAATAGAAGCACCTGATTAGCAACCAACTGTTGAATTTGTTGTTTCATAAACTGTTGCAGTAATGAACAATAGGCAACTATTGTCTTGTAACTTATTGCACATTTCCTTCATGTAAAATAACAACTGTGTTATGCCCTAGAACTTTTAAGAAATTCATATGTACACTAAACATTGACAGTTCAAAGGGTATTTCACGCACAAAGGGATCTTTGCGTTTTGTTTGTTTGCTTATTGTCATTAACTGTGTGACTTTCAAAGAACAATTTCAAAGAAACACCATTTTCACTTCCATAGTCGAGCTACTTTCTTTAATCTTTATACCTGCCCTTTATGTTTTCAAACTCAATCTGTGGTTTATTGTAAATTTCACGTGGTTGTCTTGTTTTCTTTTGCATGCTATAGTGTGTGCGCGTTCTAGTGTGAGTGTTTGTTGATCTGTGGCCCTGTGTTGGCGGGTGGTAAATGGTCTCCCACCGAAGTGGTCCGCGATGCATAATCTTACCTCGCTCTGCTGGCTGAGGCAGCCGAGAAGAGCAGGTCAAAGAGGGCGCAGGAAAAGCCAGTGTGTGAGGAACGTGACTGAAAAGATGTAGCCCCATAGTGCACGTCTAGCCCTTGGGGTGGGCAGGTTGGGGTAATGGGAATGAAGGGGGGGAAGTGGGAGGAAGGGTGAAGGGGTGTTGACGAATGGGAGGAGAGACGGGGGAGCCCACACAGTACTTTAATCTCCAGTGAGTACTTCAGTGGACTGTGCCATTATGTGTTTCTTCTTTGTGTTTTTACCCTGCTGTCTCATTTTACTTACACATCTCGGCACTACACCTAATTTCTATATAACAATGTTGCATACGTAGGTATATTATTTAGATCTGTGGTCAAGTATGTGCAGCACTCTTTTAGAGACTTTAGTCACTGACAGTTTTACCTCGTCAAACATTTTTTGGCACTGGGATTGCAACAAAGCTGAGGTGTGTGTCTGAATGTGTGTGTATGTGACAGAGCCAAGACACTGACTGCTAACTGTTTGCTCATCTCCACAGGGCAACATCTGTTCGTGATGTCGATGCTGAGGCACAAACCAACCTGGAACTAAGACAAGGGAACCACATCACACAAAACATGGCAAGTCCCCGTGCTCGTCCTAAGCACAGATTTTTCTCTCTCATGGTTTACATAAGTCACTATTATTTGGATAGACATTTGGTCTATTTTTTGCTATTTGCATGCACAGAAGTAATCTCAAACACTCTGAAATTATTATTTTTTGCTCTGTTTAGTGGTCATTGTTTTGTATTTTGCATAAATTTTTTTGAGGGATCTTCAATGCTAATAGACACATTGTCCTCACATTGCGGCAGGTGGATGCAAGGTTGACGCCCCTGGCAGCAATGGGGCTGGACCGAGGCACTCTGATACATGATGGTCTTCGTCTGCATAGTGGTGTTGTGTACCCAGGAATCAGAGCACTACCAGCGGAGAAGAGCCGGGAGACACCCACCCTCCCGCTCACTTATAACAGGGATGGTCTCCCAGAACTCATCTACAAGCCTGATGGCCCTCTGGACAGTCGTAAGCCCACAAATGGATATCTCGGCCTTTACAAGGGCACACATCCAAGTCTCCACAAGCCTGTGCTGGTTCCTGGAGCTGGAAATGAAGGTCTGGGCTTGGAACGCAGAGTAGGGCCTGGAGAAAAGGCATCTGAACTGGGCTTGGCAACTGCTGGTGGCAGCTACCTCCGCATGCCGTGGCTCAGCCCTTACCCTGAAGCAAGCATGTATCCCTTCATGGACACATCCAAGTACGCAGCTCTAAACATGTACAAAGCGTCCTTGCTCAGCCAAACCAACCCCTATCTTCCCCAGCACCTGCCCTACCCGACTCTGTGTGGAGCCCAGGGGGGCAATGTTACCTCTGCTGCAGCTGCCTCTGCTGCTGAGAGGCTCTACTATATGCCTCCCTATCCTCCCTCTCCCATCTCTTCTCCCCTGGTGGCACCCCCTATGAGGATTCCTGCAGTCACAGTGGCCCCCACATCACTGGTGCACTGCCAAGATAAGGGGCTTGGTGTTGCACCTCAATTTGCACAGCAGCTTCACCAACCTTCCCCTCATCCTCAGCACCATCAGGCTGCTATAGACAGGGACCGGTCCCCAAGCAGGAGCAACAGACCAAGCAGACCTCCTTCTAGGAAGAGTTCAAGCACCAACAATAATACCAGTAGTACTAGCACTAGTGGCACCAGTGGTGGGAATAATAATAGTATACCTACTGATTCTTCTCCTCACATGTCTTCTCGCCTCCCTCAACCTCCCCCTCCTCCTGCTCTTCTCGACAATTCACTGGATCTACAAAGACCAGTTGCCAGGATAGGACAACCATCCACATCCTCTTCTTCTTCAGTATCTGCCTCATCCTCATCCACGCAGTCCATTCCTCATCCTTTCTCTGTCAGCAGCATGGCATCAGAGCAGCCCTCTCCTGCCCGACCCAGCCCCCACAAAAACAGGCAAAGAGAAGGGGCCTCCGAGCACAGAAGTGTAGGAGTCGAGAGAAGACCCAGCAGGTCCCCTTCTAAAGTAAATTTTGAGAGGCCAGCTCACCAACCCCAAGCAACCAAAGACTCAGCAGAGAAGCCCTTGGATTTGTCTGGGAGAATGCTGGAGTTTGGACTACCTTCTAGTGGATTTCCAGTTAAGATGGACCCTATGGCATCAGGTGCACGTTACGGACTTCCTCCAAGCCGAGAGCTCCTAAAGGAAAACTTGTCCCTTTCTCCTTCCTCTCATCCTCACTCTGTGGTTAGCAGCACTTCTTCAAAGGTCTCAGACAGGCCAGAGATGATCAGCACTTTACACTCCTCCTGGGTTGTACCGAGCCCATCTCCCTCACACACACAGCACACACCAGGCTTGCCCCCCTCTCCAAGGCCCAACACAGACCTGGGTCTTTCACAAGCCAAAGGCTCTTCACCCTCTGTCATCAAAAACAAGAGTCTGGAGAGAGTACTCCCTCAACAACGTAGCTCATCCTGTCCACGGATAGGAGAGCCTAACCATAATGTTTCCACCACTCAACACTCTGGCTCCTCTTTGGTCAGCTCCAGGGCTCTTTCTCCCAAACCTAATGGTGAGTGGGTCAAACACAGCCCCAGCCAATCAGATCATCCACAAGTTGCAGGCCACCACAGAGAGGGAACAGAGAAGTCCTCCCAGACCACTAAGAGAGGTGAAACAACTCCAGATGTGTCATCATACAAGAGGCCTTGTTTAGAGAATGGTCACCCTCCTAGCCATCTTTACCTTCCTCAAAGTGATTATTTGAACCACAGCTTGGCTTATGCCAACAGATACTTACACTACCCCATCCCTGAAGGCATGGCGCTACACTCTGTGCCAATAGGAGGGAAAGGCCCTGTCTACCCTCACCCAGTATTGCTGGGCAGCAGCAGCCTTTACCCAACCCACTTGGCAGCAAAACACCCTTTACCCTACCACAATCTCCCAGCTGGTCCTGCAGGGGAGTACCTCACTTATAACTCACAGGAGATGGTCCATCCCTTGATGCAGACACACTCTGACAAGCTGCCAGAAAGGGCAGATGCAACATTGAAACCCCGGGGACAGGAGAAATCCCGGGGAGCTGTCGAAGAATGTGGGAGTCACAGAGATCACAACACTGGGAAAGAGACAGGCGAGGGAAATCAGATGAAGCCTGATAAGGAGGCGGGAGCACAAGGACATGGTGGAAGTCATAGCAAAACCCCCTCTTCCTCTGCAACATCCAGAGAAAAGATTGTCTGCATTGACCTTGTACACTCAGACACAGATATTGAGTCTGCCCCAACAGTCCACAAACAGCCCTCTGCTGAGACAAGCACCAAGGTTAACCAAAATGAATGTTGTCATAGTAACCAAAATCTGACAAAGACTGACTATGAGCCAAAACACCAACACCACCTTCCCAATCCTTATCCGATCCCCTCTGGACAGAGCCCCAACCTAAAGCCCAACCACACTGACAGACAGCCAGAAATTTCCTTTGGAAAAACAAAGGTTCTCCAGGACACAGGCTGCCCTGGGGTGACATCCAGCACATCCCCAACTTCACCAGGGCAGGCTGTTCAAGCAGAAGAGAGCTCTGAGGAGCAGAGCCCCAGCCCAGACCCTGGAGACCAAGACCAGAGCACCCTGCGCTGTGCCCGCACATCAGGGGAGCGCAGCTCTGGTAAGGACAAAAGCGACAGGGACAACCAAGCTCCTCGTCTTATACAACACTGCGCAGATGTGGTGAAGGATTCAGACCATGAAAAAATGAGCGACAGAGAGACTGAAAAGGAAAACAGTATTGTTGACCTAGGGGAGTCTCAAGGAGAAGGGGATGACGAAGAAGAAGATGGTTGCCAGAATTCATCTAAAGGCTCTCGTAGATCCAGTCTGGCCAAAAGGATTGCTAACTCCTCAGGCTACGTCGGTGACCGTTTTAAATGTGTCACCACTGAGCTGTATGCTGACTCCAGCAAGCTGAGCCGTGAACAGAGAGCTCTGCAGGTAAGGCCAGCAACATTTGTGTGAGTGAGTGTGCGTGTGTGCTTGTGTGTGTTTGTGTGTGTATATAATTATATATATTTACAGTACATGATATATTGGACTAAAGTTGGTGGTGGGCTGGAGAGAGGTCATTATGACCAGCCTTTTTTTTTTTTTAATGCAGACATTTCAAACATACTTTCAATTCTAACATCCACACAGGAATAAACCTCCCATGGGCCACTGTCTTTATTCCCTTGCTGCAATATTCAGAACTGCCTGTGGAACAAACCCTGCATGAATTTGGCATACTGCATTTACAACACAGTACCGAGTAATACAAGTGCTGTCATGCTACTGTCCTGGCCATAGGTCTGATCTTCCCTTTAGTTTATCATTGTCTTAGTGAGTTGGTACAAGGCCAGTTGAGGCCCTCTTTCAGGGGTGGGCAGTTCAAAGGTTAACCAGGGCTGCCATCTCTGTATGTTGATTAGTGAGCAGCCATTGTAAAGGTTATTTCTGTGCGTGCGTGTTTGTGTGTCCGTACGTGCTTGTCCTTGTGTGACTGCCTTGGGGCTAAAGCATGTGTTAGCGCTGACTATGCTATAGAGATATATACAGTAGTTTCCGAGCATGACTGTGGCACCCTCACAGTTCACACTGCCTTTGGCTATGCTTAACCCCAAGGTTAGGGGCAGTGGAGGGCTTGCAGTGTGCTTAACAACCAACAGCTGCCCTCTTCGGGGTTCCTCTAAGGCTTTCTGCATGCCCCCCGTTCGCCAGTCACTATCCTCCCCCAACCCACCTCCCTCTGATGGCCTGTGCTGCCCTGCCTGGTTGCTGTCCAAGGTCATATTTCTCCTCACCCCATTGGCTCAAAGACCCTCTCTCCTAACACACATCACATGACGTCTACAAACACACATGCGAAAACATCACTTACACATGGCTATCATTCAGTGTCACTCATGTACACACACAGAGCATTTTAAACTGCCATCTCTGGGGTTCCTTACTTTCAATGTTCAGCATAGAAACACAAAGAAACCTTATTCTATATTATCCACAGGCTCAGAGGCAGATATGGTTTAATAGGTTGCACATGTCTGTCTATGTTGTGAATGCACCCCAGAAAACTGTGGTTTTGTCTCTGTCTTGCTTGTCAATGCGCAGCTGCAACACAAAGCTATCAAACACTGTATTTCTGGACATGTAAAAATCACATGTGAACTTTTTGGGTCTAAAAAAAACCCAAAACAGACAGTTAAAACTGAATACGTGTTATCAATTCCGTTATATATATTTTTTTGATTCACTCTTGTCAAATTAGGCACTCATGCAGTTCAGAAATTATTTGATAGTTTTGATGCAGTGTTAATTGACCTGTTGAGTCACTTTAATTTGATTGTGTTATTTTGTGGGATTGTGGCTGCCTATTGTGTGTAAAGAAACATGTGGAGAAACATAACATAAATTCATTAAAAAAAAGATGAAATGCTGGACAGATATATTGAGCCCCCCATTCTAATTGCTTAGATGGAAGTCATATCACGAGAGGGGAGTAATATAAGTCAACCTGCAGCTAACTGGGAGGTCAGTTCTTTACATTTCTTATCACATCTGCCTCTGATGGGCTCTGTCTCCTTTGTACTCTGTATCGCTGCACACTCCTTGTTTTTCCCCACTCCCTTATTTCCTCTTTTTCATCTCCTCTCTCTGCCTCAGGGCTTAGATGTATATGTTTCCTAGCCATGTTTATGTTTCAGGAAGGGAGATGCCAGGACTTTAAGCCCCAGAGCGCATGGACTCACAGTGGCTGCAGTAGTCTAACCTGTGTCTTGATGCCATGCTTGTGATTTATCTGTCTTCCTTTTTTTTTTTTGTTTTTTTGTTTTTGTCCTGTGTGTGTGTGTGTGTGTGTATGTATGTACGTGCGTGTGTGTGGGTTTAATTTCTTTGGCATTTTCTTTTATTTTAAGACAATGTGATTTTCTTTTTTTTTTTTTTTCTGATGCAATTTTTTTGCTTCTGTAGCTGTTGAGGCCAGATTGAGGCTTAGAGAGGTGTGTGTGCGGCGTGGGCAGATGATGAGTGGTTTTCATGGGTTTTCTCTGCATTTTTGTGTGTGTGTGTGTACGCACAGCGGGCGATGATGCGGTTCTCGGAGCTGGAGCTGAAGGAGAAGGAGGGCGGCGGTGTGTGTGTGTCTGCCCCGGCAGCGGCAGCAGGACGGGAGCTGGCAGACGGCCAGCGCAGAGAGCGAGCGCTGGAGCACTGCCAACACACCACCAGGCAGGGAGAGAGGGAGGGTGAGTAACCCAGCACCGCACACACTCGTGAGGCACGCTCGCACACACAACACAACACATGCAGACGCTCGGCAAATGAACACTCAAAAAAAAAAAAAAAAAAAGGGACACACACAAACAATAGGTGCACACTCGCTCACATGCACTTGCAGCAAATGCTGAGGCAAGACCGGGTCACTCTATAAAAAGACACACACACACACACACACACACACACACGCATGCATGCACACACTCTTACACAAGCTCGGCAGCGCAAGCCAATGAGCGAGCGAGGGAGACGGAGAGAGGGGAGTTTTATTTTCAAGAAGCCTTTTGTGCTTATCTGCGCAGGGAGAGACGATGGAAAGGGAGGGCAAGGGGAGAAGGAGGGGCAGAGATTGCGTGAGTGAGGGAGAGAGTGAAAGCAGAGGGGGGGAGTCAGTCAGTGGGTGAGAGCGGATGGGAGAGCGCAACGGAAAGAGAGGGGGGTAGTTACATTGGCTGGGAGCCCAGCTGTGTGTTGGAGCGAGGCCGCGGCTGACGTGTGAGCCTAATTATGGCATGGAGGGAGACGGAGGAGTGGGGGAGCAACGGGAGGAGGGGAGGGGGGGGGATAGAGTCACGCTCTGTGTGAGAAGGGCGTGGTGCGGTCAAGCCATGGGGGAGGACAGAGAAAGAGAGGGGGGGAGGCGAGGCGGGATGGGAGTCGCCGTTGCACAGCGCAGGATGTTTTCTTGCCTCTCCACGCTGGAAGTGTGAGCGGCTGCACTGAACCATCAGGCCGCTGGCTCGGCTCACATCAGATTAAAAAGTCTTTACCCCATCAAAGTTTTACTGCCTGTCTTTAAAGCAGAATAAAAGCTGGCTGGTGTTTAAGAGGCATTCTCCCTCTGTCAATCCCCCTCCTCGTCTCGCTCCCGCCCCTTGTTTCCCTGCTCGCTTTCTGTCTGTCTGTCTGGCTTGCGGTCGGTCTGTCTGTCTCCCTTTCATCTTCTTTCACTCATTTTGATTCTGCCCTTTGAGCCCCCCTTGTTCCTATTGTTGTGTGTGTGTGTGTTTTTTTAAATCCGACTACCGCAGTCCCTGAATTACGCGAACCCCAAATAATCACTTGAGTCGGTGATCATCTGTCCACTTGTAGATTTATTGTGCGCCGCACAGAGGAGACTACAGCGAACTGAGCCGGTCTCGAGGTCAACCGAAGTTATAACAGAAAACATAAATACGATATAGGTTTCCCCAAAGTGCCATTATCACCAGATTCTCACCTCCTGTCACGAGCTGCATCACAACGATGTGTGGGATCATCTTCGCGGGCTGTTGTTTGCATTCGAACCTCGTACAAATCTTTGTTTTCAGCACGTCTTGTGATTTGGATGTTTGGATGAGGCTGACAGAATAGCTCACACATCTTTATCAAAGCCTCTTTTTAAAATTCACATACTGACCACCTAGTTCCTGAGCTGCAAGATCTGACTGACCCTTGTGGCCCTTTTTTATATGCATGTCTCATCAGTACAGTTTATTAGCATGGTTTTTGCATCACATTTTAGCTTGTACGAGCGTGTCTTTTAAATATATGTGAACACAGTGAAAATACCTGTTTGGACATGCACTTGATTATAATTCCTCCATTGTCCTTCTCTCTCAGGTGTCCGGCCGCCCTATACAAACAACAGGGTTCCAGTCCTCCAGAGGTGTGGGGGCCTGAGAGAGCCTTTGTCCCCAGGCCACGGAGTCCAAGATGGGGCCAGAGGTGTCAGCCAAGGAGGGCTAAAGGACGGAGCCAGGAAGGCGTTAAGAGAGTCCGAAGAAAATCATTGTATGCCACCCACTTTGACACCATCAAAAGGGTACCTTGAGGAGAAGGTCAACCCCGGCTTTGGACCCACCAGGAAACGCCCACTCTGCCTCAAGACTGAGCAACAAGACGCAGAGAGGGAGGAAGAAGAGAGGGTGTCCCTGCCAGAGAAAAGAGCCAAGCTCACTACGGGTGAGAATTTCAGAAACATGCCTTGTCACTCACATAACCCACCCCCCCACAACGATTCCTCAAATCATCTCCTTCCTCTGTTCCTCTGCTTTCCATGCATCTCTAGAATTCTGCCTGCTTCTTTTCCCTTCGTTCTGTGATGCCGAGCCCCGTCTCATCCCTTGTTCCTTTAAAAAAAAAAAAAAAAAAAAATCTTCCTATTCCTTTTGTCGCTTCCCCCTTCCCAATCAATTCCACGTTAAACCCGCTTCATCACAACCCTCACTCTTCCTCCCCCTTCCCGCTCTCTGTCCCATGTTTCGCTCTGTGTGGCAGCCAGCTCTGAGAAGTGTTTAATCCTGCCTTTGAGCGGAGTGCGAGGAGAGAAACGAGGAAGAGGGACAGCCATTCTCTCTCTCTTCTTTCAGCTCTGCCGTTCCTCCGCTGTGCTTACCCACCCTCTTCAAAGCTGCTCTTTTCTTCTCTTTTCATCTCCTTTCTTTTTTCCCTCATCTGTTTGGGTTTCCTTTTTTTCTGGCATGCGGTATCGTGCTCGCTCTCCTCGGCACTGGCAGACAAGTCAAATACCCGTCCCCTGTGAATTTCAGGGGGGAGAACCCTCCCTCTGCTTCCCCGGTCTTTATTGCTTTGTTTCTCCAGCCGATTCTTGACTTCTCTCCCCTTTTTACTCCTCAATCTGTCTGTTTTACATCCTGCTCCCTGCCTCTCTTGCCTGGGTGTGTGTGTTAAATGTACGGCTTAGATGGGGTTTTACCAGCCGTAAGAATGTAGTGATTAATGACCTTTGTTCTTTGTGTTCTGTGGTTTGCGTGTCAGTATGTATGTGCATACAGTAGATGTGAGAATGGCTTTGAAATGTTGAAAACCTTTTGTTCAAATGTGCACTCAGTGACACTTGGAAGAAAAACTGTTATGGTTTAAATTGCCCGCAATGCCTTTCTAAAGTCATCTAGTGGGTTTTTAGCAACTTTTACAAGACCAAGTGAGAAAAATCTAATTTCTCATATAATCTTTCAAGTGAGGTTCAAACTTAAAAACCATAAAACCTATTGCAATTCATGTCTTTCGTGGCACTACAGCACCATGTGAGAACACACATTACAAGTTCTGCGCTGTCTGCAGATGAGCGTGACCAGGCCAGTCACGACGATGACGATGACGAGGAGGTGCGGAAGCTCAAAGTCTGCATCGAGCTCAAGGGACTGCGACTCAGCAAGCCTGCCGCCGGTGCCACTTCACCCGACGGGATCCAGATCAAACAGGAGAGGCCGTGGCCACAGCCCCGACTGCTGAACCCGCTCCAGAGTGTACGGGATCGCAAGATCAGGCCGAGCGAGCCCGAGGACAGAGCGGCGGCGCAGATCAACAGGAAATGGGTCTGCGAGAAGCTGCCTAATGGTAAGAGTGAACCACCAGCCGTACAAACCGCTGCCTATTCCGAGTTCAGCTAGGGTAACGGAAATCTATCTTTGGCTCACGTTTCGCTTTCTTGTTGAGCAGACTGACTTTAGGGGATTTCCCGAGAGCCGTCAGGGAGGGGGCAGAGGAAATGAGGTAGGGGATCCTTCCTGTTGCCGGGGTAAAGGCTAGAGAGAATCAGAAAAGCGGACCCGGGGACCAAAAGCTAAAATGCGAGCCACCCCTCCAACCCCCTGTGGTTTCGGGGCTTTTTGTTCAGCTGGTCTGCAGCAGGCTCTGTGAGGCCGATGAAAGAGCGAATGAGGGAAGTGGCTGGTGGAGATATGCGTGGGCAGGTGTAGTGTGACTAATGTGTGATCAATGATTTCTCTTTTTCTTTCTTTTTTTTTTTTTCCTCTCAAGACCAGTCACAGGGAAAGAGTGGACGGGGGATTTGTTAGGGGCTGTGTGTTGGGGGGGGTCTTATTAAAACCAGGGCTTTCCCTTATTCATGTGCCCAAACTGAGGCTGAGGGTGGCTCAGAGGAAGAGGACCGAATAAAAGAGCAGGAGAGAGATTAAAGGAAGTGAATAAAGCAGGGGAGATTTTGGGTTTACATTTTCTACAGAAACCACAGGCCTTGATTGGCCACTGATTTTTTTATTTTATTTTTTTTTTCCGCTTTCACCTTTTTAGATAACATCACCCTGGCAACAGCTGTGTTTTACAATGAATGTGGTTCTTCCACTTTGTGGCTGTCAGGGCTGTGGTCCTTCCTTTTACTTCCATTTTTGTTCCGAACACCGCTAATCACATAAAGCACATTCATATCCGTCTGTTAAGAATCTCATATTCTTAAAGGCTCTTTCGGCAGTGAGGGATTACATAGAAAGTACTTTTCTATTCAAGTATCAGCAAGATGTATAGTTTCACTTTACTTTTTTGTTTGCAGCCTGGAATTGATTGAACGGACTTTAAAACTTTTTTTTTTTGTTCCGAAAGTTGCATTGTAGCACAAATGAAACCTAGACTACCTTCCAGAGAAGACAGAAATGATCTTTAGCAGTAAATGTATTTCCAATAAGCTATTAAGCAGCATTTTGACATTGTGAATTCAAGGGCAGGTTTTTATTATTTGTGTAAATATGTAGTATAAGAAGCTGAAAACAGACAGTGCCACATTTGTTTAAGGAGATTACTCCTAGCAGTGTCCTTGCTGCTGTGAGTAAGTGCACACTAGTCACTATAGGGGTGTTTATGCAAGCCGGCGCTGTGCGTGCAAGTGTATGTGTGCGCTTTTTTTTTCTTTTTTTTTTTTTTTTCCTGGGCGAGCAGGCATGCTGTGCTCCCAGACAGCTCTGTGTGCTCATTAATAAACCAACAGAGGGTGAGAGATGGCCTTGCAATACCTTCCTATCCTCCCTTTTCCACTCAGCTCGGCTCACTCTGCCTCTCTCTTTTCCTCTCCTCCTGCTCCAGGAGTAGCTGCTGCTGCTGCTGCTGCTGCTGCTGCTGCTTCCCTTCCCCCCGGCCAGCTGAAGGACAGAGCGCACCCGCCGAACCCCTTCTCAGGTGACCGTGGCCTCAAGGAGCCCAGGAGGGGCCCCCCCTCTCCGGCCCCGGAGCCGTCCGCGGGAGGCACCCCTCCCCTCAAGCCCCGTCGCCATAGTGACACGGACAAGCCCAAGGGCAAGCGGCCGTGCAAGACCAAACACACCAGCCAGAGGGAGCGAGAGCGGGAGAAAAGGAAGGAGGCCACACCTAGCAGCCCGGGCCAGCGCTGCGTGGCCGATCTGGGAACAGCTGAAGATGACAAGGTGAGCGCTGATAGGGTGTCTGGCTGCGATACAGGCGTCTGGATGTTTGCAGCAGCGGAGTCTGTTTCAGTATGCCTGTCGGCGCCTCTGATTATGCAGCTGGGGAAGGGAGGGAGGGACAGAGGAAGGAAGTATGTTTACAATGTTTAGAGGGCTGCTGGAGCTTTGACCTCCCCGTGCCCTTAGCGACTCCCTGCGGAGGCCCTGCGTGCATGTGTGTTTGTCTCCGGCCTTAATTGTCGAACGTGTGTCATCTGCGCTGTTTTTGTGTAGGTGAGTGCCAGGGGCGTGAGTGTCTGCGTGCTTTGTGAGCATTCCTGACAACAAAACCCCGGAGCAATTACACGTCGGTCCCGAACACGAGGCTGCACACACACACACACACACACACACACACACACTGCCGCTGCACAGTGAGGAATGTGGCAGCTATGGTTGAGCATACGAAGCGCCCGAGTTCAAAAGAGGGAGGAAAAAAATGAGCATGGGGAAAAATTGAAGGGGGGGAAGAGAGAGAGAGAGAGAGAGAGAAAAAAGAAGGCTAGTCGTTTTCCGCCCGTGCTGCTCTCCTCCCCTGCTCCTCCTCAGCCTGACAGCTGCTTCGACATCGAATTCCACTGAGAGGGCACGCACTCTTCGCACAAACACACACACACACACACACACACACACACACACACAGTGCACGCAGGCAGGCAGGGAAGCAGGCAACTCCCTCTCTCGTGTGTTGCGCTCCGAGGGCTCTGTTGGTTTAGCGGTTAAAGAAAAGTGGCGTGCCAACCTGCAGTGTTTGGGGCGTGAACTCTTGGTGTGAAAAGCTGTGTGTGTGCGTGTGTGTGTTTTTGCTGTGATGCATCGTGTGTCTTCCAAACACAATAATCATACGTAAACACAGATGTTATAAATGAAATATCCATCTATATATATATCGGTAGTCTGCTAAAGAGGTGCTTTAAAAAAAGTCATGCCAGGATTAGATGGCGAATAGGAAGCTAGAAAACGTGAAGATATGATTCGTCTTGGTGGAATATTTTGTTCATATGGTAAGAGCAAGTGTCCAGCTGAGTTATATGGGCAGACAGGAGTTTAAAACCACACTTAAATCTTCTAGGGAAGTTTGTCAAAGGGAAAGGGGTCAGTCTCATGGTTTTGTATAAATCTTTCACCAGCGAGGCGCTTTCAAGGCCTCCACAGAATTATCTATGTTGGCCTTTCAGAGATACGGAGTCAGAATCAGTTTATTGCCAAGTAGGTTTTCACATACAAGGAATTTAATGTGCTGCAGAATTTTTGTTTAAAGAGGGATGCAATAGATTTAAGACAAAAGCAGGTGTTGCAAGTTAGTAAGATAAGATAAACTTTATTGATCCCTCATTGGGGAACGGAAATTGTCACAGCAGCTGGATACAAATGAAGCATAGGTATTATTTTTTTGTTGCACATGTCAGATCAGTGTGAAAAAAGAACACAAAATATAAGTAAGACGCCAGAAACACAACAAGAAAGTTGGAGCCGCTGTAACTTCCTGCCACTTGCACGGTGCATATGCACTGCAAGAGATAGCATTACAAGTCAAATGAATAGCACCTGAGGTAAATCCAGGACGTTTCAAATGATAAAAAGTCACAGAAATGTTTGTGCAGGATTGTGCGAAGCGCAGATTATTCACCTGTACAAATTGGCATAGCATATGGTGTAAGGCCTCTTTAGCGGGTGAAAGACAAACCTTCGCATGACAGAGCACACAGATAATGTATGATATATGCAGAACTAAGAACATGCCTACTATCAGCACTAGAATGTAGAATTTCCATCATATACTAAAGAGGTAGTTTAGAAAAGTAATGTAAGGATAAGACGGGAAGATGTTTTGGAGAGGGTGCACATCAAGGTTAAACAATGGAAAATATGATGAATCTTTATGGATTTTATTATGATTTGTTGTCTTGTGGTGAACAATAGGTGATTGTTACGTTTAAGTTTTTAATTGCAACGCCATTCTTTGTCAAGGAAAGAAATGTGCATGTTGCTGTGTGCCTGCATGTATGCGCCACTGGGCCTCCTCCTTTGTGTGTGCAAATTTGCGTAGTGTCATCCATGTGCCCTTGAGTGTTCGTATGTACGCGAGTGTCCCGTCTGCTTCATGGCAGCGGCTGTAACACTCTCTCCCTATCTCCCACTCTCTCCTCAGCTGAGTGAGCAGCGCGGCGCTCCGAGGAAGAGAGCCGCCTCTCCTAATCATTATCCCTGCTCTCCAGTCAAGCCTTGCTCCCCCACCGCGCTCTGTCCGCCCTCCCTGCAGCCCCAGGCGAACGGCAGAGCGCCGGGCGCTGCTCCACCGGAGGCGGCGGCGGCGGCGGCGTTGGCAGCGGCTGGCCTGCACCGGACCCCCCCTGCTGAGCCCTCCGTGGTGCGTCCGATCCCGCCGGAGGCTCGCCGGCTGATCGTGAACAAGAACGCTGGGGAGACTCTGCTCCAGAGAGCTGCGCGGCTGGGCTACGAGGTAATAGGCTGCGCTCCGAGTCAATCCTCCCTCCTTATCTCTTTTCTCCGTTCGCATTTTACACTCTTACACTTCGCCTCTTTTCCAAATCTTCACTCTCTCTCTTCTTAAATTGAGCTCATTTTCTCCCCCTCCGACTTTGTTCCTGTCTCTGACTCTGGCTTTCAGAATTCTTCAGATTCCTCCAAATGCATCTTCCTCTTTTTTAGCTCCTTCTTTTTGTATCATTTCCCTTCTATTTCTTCTTCACATGCTCCATCTATGTATGTATGTATGTATGTATATATATATTTTTATTTTTTGCTCCTCTTGCCTCGCTCCTCTCTCTTTCTCTCTCTCAGGTTTCCGCTCTCTCCCTCCCCCCTCTTTCCTCTCAGCGCTCTCTTTCTCTTCCTCTCTTTGTGACTCAGATTGTCGTTGGCACCCCTCCTCCTCCTCCTCCTCTTCATCCTCCTCCTCCTCCTCCTCCCTGCACATGCACACACACTCTGCTGCCTCCCCTCCTCTCGCCTCGCTCCGCTCTCACATCTCATTAATTTTCCGTGAGGCGAAGTGTGACACACAGACACACACACACACACGCACACACAACGCGCACACGGGCGCGCACAGGCAGCATGAGGGATCGGTGGGATCATTATACGGAGACTGATGCTCGCTGCCTCTCTCTAGCATCGGGAGTTTTTTTTCTTTTTCTTTCCTTCTTTGTGTGTAGCTGCCGATCATTCGCTCCCTAAACCAGAACCTCTCTCCTTTCTCTGCACATACAAGAAGCAGTTGTGTATTTTCCACCGAAAATCTCTCAACTCCCATCGCTCTGAAAGCTTTTTAATTAAAGTTGGATGGCCCGCTGTCTCCTTCCTACCGATCCCCCTCGTGTTTCTGTTCTCCCTTTCCTTCCGTCTTTGTTGACAGATTTTGCAAATTGATTTATTGATCCGAGTGGTTTTAATGTCACTTGCATGCGTCCACGTTGATCTTTTTTTTTTTTTTTAAATCATCAGCTGAGGCATCTTCACACAATATCTTTTGTTGCTCATTCATGAGTTGCTTTACGGTGGTGTGTGTGTGTGTGTTTGTTGGACACATTTATGATGATGAGGTGTGTGTCAGTGATTATGTGTGTGTGTGAATGGGAGAGTGTGAATGAGAGGTAAGCGCTGGGAGTATAATCGCGTTCTAATGGCCCTCTAATGTGCCGTGGTGACTGTGGTTAGCAGCGGCGGCGGCTGTTTTTCTCCCTGGCTCTCTCCTCTCGCACACACACAGGGTTGCAGCGCAGCAGCAGGGTTCAGTCAGCCGTGCTGGAGAGAAGCTGGCTCGTCTCTCTGATTTATGCGTCTCTCTCGAACGTTTTTTTTCCCTCCCTCTCCGCTGCTTTTTTTTTTTTTTTTTTTTTTAATGCATTCCCCCCTTCACATTTTTCCCTTCCTGCGCTCGGCGTGTGGAGAAGGGAAAGAAGGGGGAGGGAGGGAGGAGAAAACCTGAGACTACACAAACAAGGCGCTGACCGCTGCGCAAACAACACCCCCGCCTCCCCCCCCTTGCCTCCCTCTCTCTCTCTCTCTCTCTCTCTCTCTCTCCCCCCTCTCTCTCTCTCTCTCTCTCTCTCAGGAAGCTCGTCTCTCACTGCCTGTGTGTGATAAGCCTGGGGCAGGCCCCTGGGGCTCCCACACACACATAAACACACGCGTACACACACACACACAAGGACGTGCACGGAGACACACACACACACACACACACCAATTTATGCATACCGCCTCACACACACACACACACACACACAGACACACACACTTGCATACAAGCCTGTAGATGCACAGAGCGCTTGTCTCACGCTGGTGTTTTAGCGCCGCAAGCTCTGGGCTTATCACACACAGGCAGAGAGATATGAGGGTCTGCGAGACAGAGGCGCACACACCAACACGGCTCACATGCTGATTATGAGCGCGCAACCAAATACGCACAGAAAAGAGAGAGAGAGAGAAAAAAAACACCCATTCTGACCCAATAAGCACACGCACAAGGCATCCTGACGCGCTCCTCTCCATATGCTGCACAGAGAGACGGCTCTTCACACACCCACACAAACCTGCACATGCAAATTCAGGATCGCCTCATGCACACTTTGCAGGCGTCCTTCTTTTTTTTTTTTTTTTATTTCTTTTTTTTTTTTTTGCAGGATGCAGAATCACCTCAAGCACACATGCATGTAATTTAGCACACATGCACCCCGTCTCTGCGCTGTTAACGATGCCCGGCCGACACTGTGCATATTTCATGTTCATTTAGTTTTGCAATCCGTGCCTCTGCACATGAAAGCCCACTCTCTCTCTCGCTCGCTCGCTCGCTCTCCCTCTTCCTCCCTCCCTCACTCCCCTTTTATTCTCTCGCTCTCCCTCGTCTGCCTCACTCTCCGAGCATTTGAAATGGTAATGAGGAGAGATTCTGCGGATGTCTTCATCCCTCTCCCTCTCGTGCCGGGGCTCGGGGCCCCTCAGCTCTGCCCATTGAAAGCTCAGATAAAGGTGCAATCTGTCATTTATTCTCCTCCCATGAATCGCTTCTGATTTTTTTTTTTTGCTCCGCAAAATCCATGTATGATCTAAGCAAATAGAAAAAAACTGGGCCGCGTTTTAAGTGCCCAGTCGGACTAGCATCTGTGGTGGCAAAACTTGGAGCTGAAAGCGCTGTGATCAGTGGAGTTTCTGGTGGAGGTAACGTGAATCCACACTGACTTTAAAGTTCAACATTGGTGAACTTTGACTCACAGATTTTCACCTTTGACCGATGGCAGACAGACTCGACAGCGCAGACCTTTGAGGGAACTACACACCTATAGACAGTCCAAAATAGAGGTGGCTATCACAGGAGCGCCCCAAGAGTTTCATCCATAGTGCTTTTCTCAGCTACTGTTTTCACACAATTCACCATGTGATCTTAGAAAAACTTTGGACAATGGCGATACCATACATTTCCTTGAGTAACCCATTTTAAATTAAAGCTGGAGTAGGTAAAAATTTAGACAACATAAAATAAAATCTTTTTCCTCTTGTTTCTCTGCTCTGTGCGAGAGTCCAGCGGATTTTACATTTTTGGCAACAACACTGATTTTTTTCTTCCTTTTTAGAGCATTAAAAAATTAAAATATTGATATATTGGCCATTCCTTTTATACATAAACGTATATGTTAGCATAATATTAGGAAGGCGAAAAGATGATTTAACTTGTGTGTTTAACAAACGAGTTAGCAGCTTACCATAAAACACCGCTTGACTTCATGAACCATCTGTGATGTGACTCTGCTACATGTGCTGCAGACAGTGCTAGGAGTGCTGTAAAGAACAGAGTCAGAGCACCTCTGCTGGACAGTTGTATGGTGACACCAAGCTACTCTAAGTGTCTTTTTCTGCATTATGTTTAGACATCATAAATGTATGGGACAATAATATTGGCCACGTTAAATTTCGGTCCAGCTCTACTCTAATCCCCTCCCACCAGACGAACACATACCTCAAACATGGAAAGATAGTCAAGCCAAAAGCCAACATTCTTCGTGGCTTCATGTTGGATTTTAAGTCCTCCATCTAACCAATTGCGCCACCTTGTTATATTAGCTCATCTATGATTGGCTAAAAGCTCCTGTCATGTGCTACGTTTTCTAACACCTGAAAGTTGAGCAAAAAGAAGCCGGAGAAGTGCATTTTCGTCTCCGGTTGCAGTATGTTAAAAGGTTAATTTGGATTTTTGACCAATGATGCCAAAAAAAGCCCCGATACACTGCTTACTGGAGCTTTAGTGTTTAGTTAGCGCTTGATGTAGTAAGCATTCTAACTGATAAGTAGCAAACCATCCTGTTTGGTTGTAGCTGACTGGTACGATCACCATGTTGCATATATTAGCAGTTAGTTCGCTAACTACATGGCTGCCCATCCAGCCCCATGAGAAGCCACAACATCCAACTTTTACCAACTCATATCCACAAGGAACGTGACTGATTTTCTAAGTGAACTAAATGAGGGCCCATTGGAGCATTTGAATTGTGGCTGAGAACAGAGGCGTCGAATGTTATATATGAAAACAGGTGATTATTCCCTTTTTTGTCTTTAGTTTTAAACTGGCTAATGGCGTACGTGTGCCTCAGATTAATTAACTCTGTCTGAGATCCTCAGAGGCCACATTCCTGCGTTACCCCGGCACAGTCATTCAGCAGGCAGCCTCCTTCGCACATACACTCAATCATCCACACGTTGCACTTGTCTGAGCACGCAGCAACTTTACTGCTCAGGCTGTGGACTTCATCACGCAGGGGAAAATCACTCATGCATCATCTGCATGTGATAGGCGCTCATATGCGTACACGCACGCTTCTGCCGTGTGTGTG
>NW_007577738.1:111229-115961 GCF_000690725.1 Stegastes partitus | reverse complement strand
CTCTCTCTCTCTCTCTTCGTCCCCGTTTCTTCATTATCTCTCTTTCCGTCCTCTCCTATATCACCCCCTATCACTACACAACACCCCCCCCTCCCTAGTTTCGCACGACCACCCACTACACCCCACCCTTTCATCTCTTGTTATTATCAGCTGCAGCCCAGAGGACGGCCCCAGCAGATTTCATCCACAGATTCATTTATCTGTCATCTGTTGGGGTGTTGCCTCTCGCCTCTCGCGCTCCTCCGTCCTCTCTAACCCTCTGCTCATCCCTCTGTCAGTCCTCGTTCCCTCCACTGCCTTTTCCTTTCCTTCCCTTCCTCTTCCCTCCATCCGCCCGATGCCCAAAGAAAGAGTGAGACAGAGATAAACACTTGGACTAGATGGCAGCCTAGAATTAGCATAGAAATGGAAGTTTGGAGTCATTTCCCAGGTTCAGATGAGCAGCTTCTCTCCTCTCGGCACAGGACTGTTAGCAGGACAGAGTGTGCATGTGTCCAGAT
The DNA here is from genome assembly GCF_000690725.1 of Stegastes partitus. Classification (NCBI taxonomy): domain Eukaryota; kingdom Metazoa; phylum Chordata; class Actinopteri; family Pomacentridae; genus Stegastes; species Stegastes partitus. The sequence continues at coordinate 115,461 of NW_007577738.1, read as the reverse complement.
ATATGGGTCCTGCATTCACTTATACAAACATATAAGATAAAATATATAAAAATGCAGACATTTTTCTCTTTGTTTCTTCAAGGGGTCTGCAAATGCTCATGCGGGATCCCACACAAAGTTTCGTGTCCATCAAGACACAAACACCCGCTGTGTTGAAACACACACTTGTGTGACTCGGACAGGCCCTGTATCAACACACTGCCAGGCTGCTTTCTATCTCTCTGTTTCCTCTCTGTTTAATAGCAGCAGACACTGCTCCAGTCCAATAAAAACCAGTCTGACTACTTAGTGCTGGACGCCCAACTGTCACAGCCCTAGACCAGAGAAAACGCTTCCAGCTCTTGAGCGCCTCTATCAAATCTCTTTGTTCCGCTTCCATTATGCTGTGTTCAGAGCCCAGCCATTGTAACTGGCTGCCACAGTGGCGTCCAGACCCAACCATGGCACACAGACACACACGTTCACACTCGCTCACACACACACACACACACACACACACACACATACGTGCACAGGCAGAATCTGGCGGGCTAAATACAGTTGAGTCACACTTAGTCTCCTCGATGTGTTTGGCGCCAGCTCTAGTATTATGGAGCATTTGTGTGCGAGCGTTGTATGTTTGTCCGGCACAGGAACACACTCAGTTCCTCCTTTCCCTAATTTCTCTCCCACAGGAACTGTAAAGGGAAGGACTGTTTGCGTATGAGTCTGCTCTGTCTGACTTGTGTGTTTGGTCTTGCAGTGCCTGGTTTGTCACCACTCGTACACAAACAATCTCGCACGCTAAACCCTACTCTCCCTCTGTGTTGGCTCTTTTTTTTTTTTGCAGGAGGTGGTGTTGTACTGTCTGGAGAACAGAGTATGCGAGGTGAATCACAGAGACTACGCCGGATACTGCGCTCTCCACGAGGCGTGCGCCCGCGGCTGGCTCAGCATCGTCCAACACCTGCTGGATTACGGCGCCGACATCAACTGCAGCGCACAGGATGGCACCAGGTAAACAAACGCTGTCATTCATATGCAACCGCAATCAATCCTGTGCTTGCTTAGACGCTCCGGTTTGCACAGTGCAAACACAGTGCGTTTTCTTTCTACATTTCCTAATAAAGCAAGCTGGGAGCTTAGTCATCAATTAAGTGACCCGAGCTTGCTCGTATCTAAATTTTTGCGATTTATTGCACACCCTTTTTACGAGAGCTGCGATTTGACAGATTGGCTGCAGTTTTAAATGGGAAAGGCTACTTCTTTCATTGCTCTGTTATTAAAATTTACAGTAGGGGGTCTATTCTAAGAAACTGTGCTCAGGTCTTAAAGGAATATCATGTAGCAGTTTCGCTTTAATTAAAATATTACCAGATTTGCAACATCCGTACTGTTATATTACACAGGTTGGACGTTGCTAAGACAAATGGCAGTCGGATAAATCAAAACTGCATTTTACTTTATGACCCACTAGGTCAGAGTTTAGGGGAATACAAATGAGTAAAATATATTTTATGGTGCAAAAGTGTTCTTTTTAAATTTCACTGAATAGCGAATAGTGCCAATAAAATCACCTCCTAATATGTTAATTCAATAGAACACCAAAGTGTAGAATGATCAAAACTGAGACAAGAGACAAGTTATTTCACATTTTTAATACTTCACACAGCATTTTTAACATTTATCCAGACATTCATTTGCCTGTACTGTCAGTGCTGTTCCTGTTGGGTAATTATTAAAATAAATGCCCCTGTCTGTGCGTCCAGACCGATTCATGACGCCGTGGAGAATGACCACCTGGACGTGGTGCGAGTCCTGCTGTCTTATGGCGCTGACCCCACCCTGGCTACATACTCTGGCCGTGGCCTGCTCAAGATGACCCACAGCGACGGCATGGAGCGCTTCCTCACTGGTAAGTGTGCTTTTCTGTGTACGAAAACATTTAACTCAGTGTTGGTTTGCGATCACAAACGCTTGAAGTGGTATTTTCAATGTCTCCGATAAAGAAACTGCACAGCATACAGATTTTACAGTTAGTACAATTTTTTTGTTGAGCTTGAAAAATGACTCACAAACAACAGGCCCACTGAAAGTTTAATTTAACCCTCTGAACCCTAAGCAGTTTCTGGGCTTTATTTTTTTTTTTTTTTGTGCTTCTGTCGCATTTTTCATCACTGTGGGCTCATTTTTCACTGCAATATAAAATCATACACCTCTATGGGAATGGCACAACCAATGCTAGAAGTAGAGAGAACAAAAGAATGGTTTCTGTGCAGTTACGATGCCATAAATCATTTTAAAAAGGAGAAGAAAAAAAAGAATTTCTTTGTTTATTTTACAAAAAATGAATCCGCATGTACAATATTTTCTAAGTTTCCACAGGTGTAACCAATAGTAGAAAAAAAATGGTGGCTCCAAATACTATAGATATTTTACGACTTAGATTTTTCAACTTGTTTGCATACTTGTCTCATATCTGCTTTGTGTAAACACTGGCTGCAGTTCAGCCAAAAAAGTCGCAGAATTTTCGTCACGACTGTTGGTCACAGCTGAGTCAGTCGTGGCTTCACAGTTGCAGAGAGGAGCACAGAAAATAATGTTTTTTCCCCATCATGACTTGAAGCTTAGATTTGGTTAAGTGTCCTGACAGAGCCATACAGCACATGATTAGGACTGTTGGGAAGTTTAAAACCTTCTTTCTGTGTCTGCGGTCCTTGCCTGTGAAATAAACCGACACTTCTGGTGTTTGAGAGGGTTGTAATCTGTAAACTGTAAAACTGAAATTCCCCAGATGAAAAAAAAGTACATATAATGTATACTGCTTTTCCTTTTTGAAACTAAAATGGATGTTTTGAATGCTTATAGCACATTTAAATTTAACCGTTTTGCAGTGAGTGGAAAATTTTCTAGCCTCACGCAGACAAAATGAAATGCAAAAGCCAGAAAAATTTGAATATTAATGTGCCCTTGACCACAAATCACAAAAATCACAAATGCTAGAAAAGGAGGCAAAAGCCTGAGAGATGAAAGGATTTCGTTTTAGCCGACACGCACACACCAGAGAGTGGACACCAAGGTGGGGCGTGGGTAAACTTTTAAAAACGTTGGTCGCCAACCCGGTTCCCAAACGCCCCCATCTTGGCTCGCTCGCTGTTTGCTGTTCTTTCAGCGCTGTGACCTCTGTGCAACCTGTTGGTGTGAGTCCCCCCCCTCTTTTGTAAATCCTGATCCCGCACCTCCCGACAACCGCTAGACATGTCCATGTCTGTCATCCCGTCTCCCCTCCGGCGCCCTGCCTCCCTCACCCATCCCTCCCCCATCCCTCGACCACCTGTTAGATAGGGAGTCTCAGCCCGCCGGGGTGCGTGCTGCTGCCTCTGAGCTCCTCTATCTGGTTACTTAGCAACGGCAACTGTGTTTGCTCAGCGTACGTGCGGAAATGGGCCTCGCTCTGGCTGGAGACTCTGCGTTTTTGTATGCGTGCATGTGAGCGCCTGCCTTTTCACAGGGCTGCCACGCTACAGTGTGACGTGCGTTGTGCGAGGACTCGTCTGGATGTTTGTAGTTAAAGTCGAGTCAACATGTGCAGGGGAGGAGAAGGGAAATGAAAGCGCGCAGACACACGCTTCCTCTGCAGCCAGCTGCTTAATATTACCTGAACTGGTTAAAAAAAAAAAAAAAAAAACGAAACAGAAAAACCTTGCGGCACGAGTCACAGAGAGGCGGACAGGTGGGCTTAAAATGGAAAAAAAAAAAAGGAGGGTTTTTGCATGTAGACGGCTGGAAAGGTGGTGTTGAATTTTGACGGGGTGGATCGATGGCGGGGGGAGAGATCGAGCACCGGAGAAAATGAGCGAGAGCAAGCGATTGCTGCCCTCCCTCCACCTGGTCCCACTCATCTGGAGGCCGTTAATCCCTCCAAACACACGCCAGACGCCCCACGCCTCAGCGCTGGCACCGAGCCCAGCTCTCGCTCTGCAAATGCGCGTGTGCTGAATACACACCGCGCTCTCGCAGCGAGTGTGTGTGTGTGTGTGTGTGTGCGCTTATCCAGCTCCCTCTGCTTGTTTGTTTCCAGCTCCCCGTATATATGTGTGTGCGCATTTAGCGAGCTGTGTGTGGTTCTTGTTTGATTCCTGGCAGCCGTCTGCGGCCCTGCTCTGAACTGAGCCAGCTCCAACCCGGCGGAGACAGTCACTCTCCTCCCCCGTGGTACAACCGCTGGCCCCTGACCATCAACACCGCCCCCC